>NC_064615.1:738312949-738520449 GCF_023898315.1 Schistocerca nitens
AAAGTCAATGAAGACTATAAATTCCTTGGTTTGCAATTGTATAGTTATCTTCAGTGGGAATACCAGGAAAATAAACAGTGCCTTGTGTTTGCTTAACCAACTGTCCAAAATTGTATGTAATAAGACACTAAAAACAGTGTACTATGGGACGATTTTTCCATTTATAAGTTATGAGATAGAGCAGTGGGATTGTGTGCTGATGTGCACTTGAATGGAATACTGGTGCTTCAAAAGAGAGCTTTTGAAGTTAAATATGTTTTGTATTAAACCTCTGTACAAAAATATTTTACATACTATACCTCTTAAACACTATACTTGCAAAAGTCATCATTTGATGACTATGTGCAAAAATAAACATAAAAAACTAAGTAAATAAAAATGTTTAAAGTGAGTTCAGTTAAATTTGTAATATACTGTGAAATATAATTACTCAGTTAAAATGAAAAATACTTATCTTATGTACCAGTCTTTCGTTTAGTCCAATAGTCTTTTGGAATGAAGTGTCTTGTCTGGTTAGATATGCAAAATTAAGTCACAAAGATATCTAAATATCTAATGAGTCATTCTGTAATACTAAAAAAATTCTGTGCCATCTCCCATCAGATTTATAAGTAGAGCATGAAATTCTCCATAATGGTATATTTTGTTGTAGATGTTGTACACCCTGAAACTTTTTACTTGTCTTTTCTTCTTCTTTTCCTCCACATCAAGCAGCTCACAAGTGACAATAATTTCATCACAGCCATTTATATCATCACTGTCACTGATTTGTTCACTGTCACACAACACTGTAGTAGGGAACTGACAGTTACTTCCTGCTTCAAACTGCACAATAGCAAAAAAACAGCATATGCACATGCTTGTGTTGCCGGTTAATGAGTGAGTGTGTGTTTGTGTCACACTACTGTGATGCTTACCTTCATTACTGTACAAATCAAATGGGTCTTTTGACATAGGTTTTCCCCCAGGGTTCCAAAACCTTAGAAAAGTTCAGCCTCTCCCTGAGAAAGGTAACATAAAACAAATAAAAATTGTAAACCCATCTCATTACTCTTGTCACATTCTGTAATAGTGAAAACTGTTGTAGGATACTGAAAGAAGTACAGTACTCCATGTACAGAACAACTGGTTCATCCCTAGAAAATAACAGGATAAGCAGTAGCTTAGTTCACAAATATTGCTTTAAATTGTTGTACATTGGTTCCAGGACTCTCTTACAGTAACTGTGGTGTATACATCTCCATATCAGGTAAACAGACATTTGGCTTGTTACCTTTTGGGGTGCTAGAAAATCTGTTCCCCTAGGACACTGGAACAGTGAGCAGAACAGTTTATCAGATGTTGCACTGGGTTGTCGATATTTTGCAGCATAGAGGGCATTGGCTTGCAGGCTATTTTCATTTGCTAAACTACATCAGAAAATAATATACATCATATTATTTTTGAAGGTATGCTTCCATTTCTAACAAGTGAGAAAATATGGGATACTGAACCATTTGTATTAAGAAATAGTTCAGCAACAATAAATATAAAAGTGAAGTAATATGTGTAAGTAGGGTAGACACCATGTCACATTTCTAGAATTAAAAGTAATTTGCATTATGATGACACACACTAATATGACTGCGAATATGGTACAACACAACTCAAACTAAATTACTGACTGTGGACTACTTATTAGATAAGACCATTGTGTTCTAGAGTACTGTGGTACAGGAATGCCTCAAAACACTCTTTCAACTCTTGATGGACCACTAATGCAATGACTGTGTTTATATAAAAACTAAATATCTTTCAGTCTCTCCTGTGAACAGATGTTCGCATCTCAAAATGTATGTGTTTTTGATCACTTGTTTATCAGAGGTGTTTCTCTTGTTATGATGAATCCCATTATGCCTCAAAAGATTTGACACACACACACACACACACACACACACACACAAAATTATGCTAATAGTTGTGCCAGATCTATAAGCAGATGTAGACAGTTTATTGAAATTCATTAGCAAACAACAGAGAAATGTTGTCTGCTAGTACAGTCTTCTGTTACTTTATGACAGGAAGAGGTGTCCTGAGACAACAAATTGTAGCACAAACAATACAACTGCTGATTATTATAACTTCTTGAAAATGATTAACTTCTTTTTATCCATTCATGCAACTGTATTTTTTACAGAGAGAGAGCAAGATGAATGTTCAAAAAGTATTACTAGCATAGCGACAGTGGAAGCTGGTAGTAACACTGCTAGCAGATCAAACAGTGCAACTGTGAGCTATGACCACAATAGTGAGAGAAACAGCAGAGAAACTGGTGATGGTTCACGTGATATTTCAACACCTTCTACAAGACAACAGACTCAGCAACAACGGAGGTCTTCAAGATGTGGTGCTGCAGCTGTGCATCCAACACCTATTGGTCTTGCAGTCCGGGAAGCTTTTGGTATTATTATTTCATAAAAATTAACAAAATATTAATTCTTTCATTTAGGCATAGGTCACAGCATATTCCTGTGTATATTTTCTGTATATGATGACTAGTCTGCATATATAAATTAATGTTGAATAACATGGCAAAAGCACAACTCTGCATTATGTACAAATAAAAATAATTACTGTACTAGTATGCTAATGAATATTATAAATTGCCTGTATGCCAAATGACAGACTTTTTTTTTCTGTCCAGGCACACACTTCAATTTTTCATATATACACACAATATGTTGAACAGATCCCAACATGAAGAAGCATCAAAACTGAAAAATGCATTAAGAGATGTGTTAACATAGAGCAGTTATTTTAATTAATCACTTTTCCATGTGTCATTAACAATTGACTGTCATCAGTAATATCTGGTTGCAAGATATTAAACCAAGGTATTAGCCATACTCTTATTAAGAAAGCTGCAAATTAACATCAATGTGCATGTTCAGGAAAGGATTACAAATACATCTATTTTATTTTTGATGAAACATGCGATCTGTGGATAACATATGATAAATTAAAACTGTTCTAGATGAGTCTCAAATCTAGTCCAAAATCATCCTTTCTGAGAATAAAATTAAGACAATACACTGGACAGTTAATACAGGATAGACCACTCCTCAACATAAAGATATCATGTGTAGTTACAGACAGGCACAAGAAAAAGAGTGGTACATATTTGAGCTTTTGGCCAGAGCATTCTGACTGTAGTGGCCAGAGATAGTGGTCATATGTGCATGAGATATGCTTGCTTGTATGATTAGTTATTGTTAGATCCTGCCTACTCATCAAATACGGGGTGCCTATGAAACCTGCTTTCTTGGATCTCTAAACAATTCAAACAAATCGTGTTAATGTATTTTATTACAAAAAAATGACTATGATACTTAACTTTGTATTAAACAGATGTGTTGCAAGCAAAGAGCGACAAGCAAATAAGAATCTCTTCAGTTGTACAATTCCTATACAAATGAAGCAGTACTGTAGATGCTGGTCTTGACACTTCTGTAGAAGTGGGCTGCAGCCAGTCAGGTGCACCACTTAAGTTCTCTTCACGTAGAGGGTTCTGCCATCGCATTGTCATCTTAGAGAGGGTTTGGTCAGCGTGCTATTGGCTGACATCTTTTTCACAGCCCTCTCTGCTCAAAATTCCCGACTGTTGTGCTGGCACTTGACTTAATGCTGTAACTGTTATTGTGGATAATTACAGCATGAAAATCTACATCTACAATTCACAAGTCACTTCATGATATGTGGTGGACAATACTTCTCTTATCAATGCATGAATGGTGTGTGGGAAGTAGAACAATCAATAAGCCTCTGCATGAGTTGAGATTTCTCTGATTTTTTTCATCGTGAACATTACATGAAATGTATGTAACTTGTTAAATGACTTCTTGGAATATACACTCTCATAATTTTAACAGTAAAGGCCTCTGGGATGCACTATATATCTCTTGTAGAGTGTGTCACTGGAGTTTTAATTAGCATCAGTGAAGCACATTCTTGATTTTTAAGTAAAACCATGTCAAAGTGTACTGCTCTTCTTCAGGTCTTATCTTCCTCTTGTATTAGTCCTACCTGTTAAGAGTCCCAGATTGCCAAACAGTATAAAGGTTGCCAAATGAGGATTTCTTAAGATGCTTTCTTTGTTGATGATTTACATTTCCTTTGAATTTTTCCATTGGATCTGTCTGACAACTGACTTTCTTACAGCTAGTTTTATGTTGTTATTTAATCTTAAAATTCTCTGGAAATATATTCCTAGATATTTAATGGCTATGGCGATTTTGAGTTATTGATTACTAGTAATTATTTTCTAACATAAGAGAATAAATCAATAAGATTACTTTAAAGACACAATGAATTATATACAAAAAAGTTGTCACAAGCAATAAATTTATTTCAAGTTAACCCAACAATGCCTTCCATGGTCACTGAAAATGTAGTTATGTCCCTCAAAATTCCCATAGTTGACAATAACTTCCAGCAAGCTTTTAAAAGTTGATTCTAATGGTATAGCTGTTATGTTGTCTTATATGTAATATACCATTTTCAAAAGGCATTTATCTAGAAGAGCAAAAAACACCATTATCTAAAGTTTTTTGAAAAGGAAATGTTCTCAAAAAGTTTGGATGTACCTTACAAAGTAAGACTGCAAGTCATCCATAATTTTAATCTCAGAATGGATTTTATGTTGAAGCAAACCTATCAATTCAGTATCAACACTGAAAATATTGTGATGAATTGAAACATCTGACTGGGAAGCCATGATGAACTGAAGCATTTGACTGTGAAGTCACAACATTCTTTTGTCAGACGTCAAATTTTAGGCTACAGAAGAAAAAATTAACAACTGGCATACTTCACATTTATCTGTCCAATTTCTTTGGGGTGGATACATATGGAACTGAAGAATATTTGTACTTTCTGCACTGAAGTTTTCTAAGCAATTCTTGAGAGGAAAGAGGTGTCGTTCTTTGAGTATCTGCCAGTTGAAATTTCTTAAAATTTATTTTATCCTCTCTCTTCAGTCAAAGAGGACTGTGAGTATTTGTACCACTCTCCTTTGTATGTACTCAGTATCCCTTTTAAGTCCAATCTCATATGTGTCCCATGTACCCGAGCAATATTTAAGTATAAACTCTATGATTGATTTGTATGCAGTCTCTTAATTAGATAAACTGCAGTTTCCCAGTATTCTACCAGTGAAACATAGTTTGCTATTTGGTCATTTAACTTTATGTATCTACGCACCATTGCCCACAAAAACTCATACTAAATCACAGTTGTAATCTTTTAATTCAGTGGTTAAAGGGTACGACACTCTTACATTCTGTGGATCATCTCTAATGACTTCAGTGTTGATGGGAGGTTAAACCAATTGCAGGTCTTTCCCCAGGCTGTAATTTTGTTGAGATCTAACTAGATATTAACACAAATACTTGTTACAGAATTTTCTCATAGATAACTGCATGATCCGCAAAAAGTTTGTGATTGTAACTAATACTACAAAGTAAGTCATCAATGTGTAAAATAAATGTACACACCAATACGTAACATAAGATATTGCTTTAGTGTCTCTAGACAATGCTTCATCCTGGATAATGTATCCTGTCATGCCTGTCCACAGATTTTCAGTGTAGTCATAAGCTGGTTGGGTTTTAATTGTTTCACAGAATGCCAGTGTGGGCTCTGAAAAATAAAACAGTATCAAAAGGCACAGTGGGCAGCTGAAGTCAAACTGTGCTATAGGGCAGTACAAGACCAACAATAGTTGGAGTCTAGGCAACAAGTGCAAGTAACAACATAATTTGCAGCACCTGTAGAAGATAACTGGCTTAGTTATCAAAATATCACCAAAAAGAGCACCATTAATCACTCATGCCAAGAAAACACTAGAGAATATGTGCTTGGATTTTTCTTAGAAGGTGTTGACATGATACTTAAATTGAAAGCTTTTGAAAGTCAAGAAAAATAAAATCATGACATTTCTTCTATCTATAAATTTGAGGATATTGAGTGAAGAACATAAGTTCATTTCCATGGAGAATGTTATTATATTAAAGGTAGGTCATAATAATTGAACTCAGAATGTGTCACAGCATTCAGCTATATACAGATATGAGTGATATATGAAAGTAGTTCTAGGGATCAGTTCTGCTTTCCTTTTTTGTAGATGGATGTACTGTATATCCTTTTCCAATCGTAGAATGTGCATCTCTGCTCAAGGGATCTACAGCAAATTACAGTCAAGAGCAGAGCTAATTCACTCACAAACTCTGTAAAGAACTTGAGAGGGAATACATCTGGCCCTGGGGCCTTATGGAGCTTCAGCATTTTAAGCTGTGTGAGGAGTTAGGTAGTGGGTTTGGTGTCTGAAGGATGTTGGGAAAGGCCTGCTCAGTAGTGGTAAGACTGTGGGATTGAGTGATGTTCATCTGTAGGGAGGTAGCGTCAACAGTGATGAATAGGGATCCTGGAGGTAAATGGGTGGGGATGGTGGAGAGTTGGTGACTCATACACCTCACTAACTTCATCCCAACTTACAACTACTTCTCCTTTGGCTGGAAGGTATTCAAACAATCTGTGGCACAGTCATGGGTGCATCCAATGCCAACCTGTTAATGGAAAACCTAGAGGAGACCTTCTGAGTCTCCCATAATGTCAAACCTGTAATCTGGTTCAGGTTCATTGATGATTTCTCCATTATCTAGACTCAGGGCCAAGACACCCTGTCTTCATTCCTTCACAACTTCAACTCCTTGTCTTTCATGTACTTCACCTGGTGCTCCTTAACCCAGCATGCCATCTTCATAGATGTTGCATTCTTCCACTCTGACAGCACCATCCACACCTCTATTCACATTAAACTCACCAACCACCAAGAGTACCTGGATTTTGATAACCGTCATCCCTTTCACACCAAAACATTTGTGCCCTGCAGCCTGCCCACCTGGGGACAGCGTATATGTAATGATGAGAACTTCCTTGCCTAGTATGCTGAGGGTCTCACCAAGGCCTTTACAGACAGGCACTATCCTTCACACCTAGTGCACAAACAGATCTCCCATGCCATTTCTCCTCACACCACCAGTACTCCCATGACTCCCTGAGAACCTGTCACAAAGGAGTGCCACTTCATCACCCAGCACCACCCCAGACTGAAACAGTGGAACCACATCCTTCACCAGGGCTTTGGTTACCTATCATCATGCCCTGAAATGAGGGACATTCTTCTCAAGATCCTTCCCACTCCTCCTAAAGTGGTGTTCCATGACCCAACTAACCTCCACAACATCCTAGCCATCCCTATGCCAATCCCAATCCCAACCCCTTGCCACAAGGATCATATCCCTGTGGAAGTCTGAGATGCAAGACTTGCCCAATTCACCCTCCCAGCACTTCCTATTCCAGACCTGTCACTGGCTTATCCTAACCTATCAGAGGCAGAGCCACCTGTGAGAGTAGCCATGTCATATACCAGCTGTGCTGCAATAATTGCACAAATTTCTATATTGGTATGACAAACAACCAGCTGTCCACAACGATGAATGGCCATGGCCAAACTGTAGCAAAGAGCAAAGTAGATCATACTGTGGCACAACATGCAGCTGAATATAATGTGCCTGTTTTCAGTGCCTGCTTCACTACCTGAGCCATCTAGATCCCACCCTCTGCCAAGAGCTTTTTAGAACTGCACAGATGGGAGTTATCTGTACATCACACTCTTCATTCCCTTTATTATCCCGTCCTCAGTCTATGGCAACATACCATCCCCACATCCTCCACCTGACAGTTTCCACCCCCTCTGTCCTGTCACCTCCTTTTCATTTTCTTCTCCCACCCTCTTTGTGTGCTGCCCTCTGATAGTGTACCTGCCCATCATTCCCTGCTCCTCACCCTTTATGATTTGTTTTCCCCAGCTACCTGCCCCACAACCTCCATGCTGCTCCTGTTGGCAGTCTAGTCCCTGCACATTCTACCAGACAGTCCTCCTGTCTCACCTCCCACCCATAAATTGCTATCCTGTCCCCTCCTACTCCAGATTGCTGCATTCATTTCAAGTGACAGTTGCATTCTGGTCTGAGCTGCTGGAGTGTGTGTGTGTGTGTGTGTGTGTGTGTGTGTGTGTGGTTGTGTGTGTGTTGGGCACTTAATGTCAAGGTCATCAGCGCCCTGACACGCATGAAAAGAAACGAATGAGAACAAATTTAGTAAAATGGAAGCATACACACAAAGAAAGTGGGAAAAGATGCAAAATGATGTATAAGAAAATAAAAAATAAGGAAAATGAGAAAGGAGCGTCAAGGATGCCACAGTAAATTGTCACTGGCTGGCCCTTTACATAAAATATGGGTGAGCCAGTCATCCTGTGAACAAATTAAGACTCTCCCCCTAAAATCTTGGTAAAAACAGTGGACAAGTCACAGAACTTTAAAACTTTAACCACATTTGTTTTAATATTTCCTAAAAGAGATTGGAGATCAGCCAGCAAATCAGCCACCACCCTCTGGTCAGAAAATAAAATGCAATCCAATAAAACATGCACCATGAAGGAATTATCCAAATGGGACAGATATCAGTAGATGTGATGTACATGTACAGACAAATAAATGATTACAACTTCTGAAAAATTGGATGATTTACTGTAGAGAAAGAGGTTCAAAAATTGAGAAAGTCAATTACATGTTATTGGCCCTTATGCAAGCAGTTATCTGGCTTGGCATTGATTAACAAAGTTGTTAGGTGCCATTCTACAGGATATCATGTCAAATTCTGTCCAAGTGTTGTATTAGATACTCAAAATCCAAAAAAGTGCCATGCCAATAATGCTTCAAATATTCTCTACTGGGAGGAGATCCAGTGGCCTTGCTGGCTGAGGTAGGTTTTGGAAAGCATGAAGACAAGCAATAGAAACTCATGCTGTGTGTGGGCAGACATTATCTTGCTGAAATGTAAGCCCAAGAGGGCTTGCCATGAAATCCATCAAAACAGGGTGTCGAATATCGCTAATGACATCCAGAGGGGTTTTGCTGGAACACATGGCATCCCAGACCAACACTCCTGGATGTGAGGCCTTAGGACGAGTGACAGTCAGGTCAGTGTCTCAGTGCTGTCTGGGGCATCTCCAAACAAATCTTTGGCATTGAATCTCCTTGACTGGAGTAGAATTCTCTTCAGTAATGAGTCCCACGCAAACAGCCCCAATGACCAGTGATGCCATCCTGGTCTTACACTTCATCAAGATAATGCCCACCAGCACACAGCGAGAGTTCCTACTGCTTATCTTATGGTTGCCAAATCCTACCCCTTGACTAGCAAGGTCGCTGGATCTGCCCCCAGTTGAGAAATTTTGGAGCATTATTGGCATGGTCCTCCAATCAGCTCTGGATTTCTTGGATCTAACACACCAGTTGACAGAATTTGGCATGATATTCCCCAGGAGGACATCCAACAATTCTGTCAATCAAAGCCAAGCCAATTATTGACTTGCTCAATTGTTGAAACCCTTTCTCTTGAATGAACCATCCAATTTTTTAAAAAATTGTAATCTTTAGTTCATCTGTACGTGTACATCACATCTACCTATTTCCATCCAATTCTGATAATTCCTTCATTGTGGTATTTTTTTAATTTTTTTTTAAGTGTAGTATGGTGAGAGTAAGATTCATCATTATTAGGGTGGTAGGGTAGAGAGTGAGCTATTGTGAACAGTTCAGTAACAGGATTATGCTCATCAGAATCTGCAACAGAATGACACCAACAACAGTACTTCCGGTATACATGCCCACGTCATATCCAGAAGACGAACAGAGATAGAGAATATGTCAGAACATTGAAAGGGTGACACGGTTTGTAAAGGGATATGAAAATGCAGTAATCATAGAGGATTGGTATGCTGTACTAGTGGAAGGATAGAAGACAGAAATATGTGAAAAAATATGGACTCCGTAGTAGGAACGAGAGGACAGAAAAACTCTTAGAATTATGCTATAAAATTCAGCTTGTAATACATTGTTTAAGAATTGCAAGAGGTGAAGGTGCATGTGGAAAGGATATTGGTACCTGGCAAGATACTAGCTGGATTGCTTCGTGGTGGACCTGAGAGTCTAAAACTAGGTACTGGATTGTAAGGCATATAAGACCATATGTAGATTCAGATCACAGTTTGGTAATGATGAAGACCAAGGTGAAGTTTAAGAGAATCATCAGGAAGCATCTGTTTGAAAAGAAGTGAGACACTAAACTATTTATGATTGAGAAAGTGCTTTCGAAGTTCTCTGAAGATGCAATTAATGCAGTAATGAATATTACAATAGAAAGTGCAGTTCATTAGGAATGGACATGCCGAAAAAGGACTATCACAGAAGCTCAATGAACAAACATACAAGGGTTGATTAAAAACATTGAAACACCACACAGTACCATGTCTAATGGAGTGTAGGAAACCTGTTGGCATTCAAAAGTGGTTCTAGTCAACTTAAAATGGATAAACATAGATCCTGCATGGTTTTCAAGGGAATCTTATACCATTATTCATACATGGCAAGTTCAGGTAATGATGATGGAGGTGTACAGTGATGACACACCCTCCTCCCCAAAATAGACCTCATGGGCTCAATATTGAGATCTCCTGATTGTGGTGGCCAGGGGAGATGCAACAGTTCATCCTTGTGCTCACAAAACGAGTCTTAGATTATGTGAGCTTTGTGAACAGGACCATGTCATCTTGGAATACAGCATCACCATTAGGAAACAAACATTTTACCATGGGATGGACATGATAAGCCAAAATGGTCGCATAATCCTTGGCAGTAATGCAGTGCAGAGTAACCATCAGGCCCATGGAATTCCTCAATATGGCTCCCCAGATCATCACCATGTTTCACTCTTGGTACATCTACTCAGCCATAAGTTGGAATCAGTATGAACAAAACTCATCTGACCAAATGACTTTCTTCCATTGCTCCATAGTCCAGGTTTTATGGCTTCAGCATTACGCTTTCCTGTTAGAGGTATTTAAATCACTGATGAGTGGTTTGGTAATTTCATATCGCTCTGCAGTTTCATGATTATGGAGCTCCCTTCATGTTGTTTCAGTGCTGACAGGGTTTTTGAATGTGACATTCAGTTCTGCAGTGACTTTTGCAGCTGTCATTCTCGTATTTTTTGTCACAGTCCTCTTCAGTGACTGTCTGTCATGATTACAAAACACATTTTTTTTCTTTGTTGTGACTTAGTGGATGATGTTATTCTACTTTCCTCATATTCAGCATAAATCTTCTATATAATGCCTCTTGAAACACCAAACACTTCATCTCCCTTGGGTTTGGAAACACCCACAACACAAGCACCAACAATGTGCCCACACTTGAATTCAATTTTCTCAAACATAAAGCACTCACAACTATACAGAACACTGTTCTGACCAAGACTGACATTTGCAGTGCAGTATGGACATTGCACAGATACCGTTCATGGTTAAATGCAGTAGTGCAACCTACAGCTTGGCTGGCACCTGCATTTACGTTCAAGCATGCTTTTATCACAGTATTTCTATATTTTGTCCAACCCCTATAGCTACACAGAAAGTAACTGCTAGCAAATGTTGAGTAATGGAATAAATTTATCAACAAAAAATGAAGTACATAACTGTTCAGAAAAATACAGAAATGTAGCAGTAAACATCACTAAGGAATGAAATTAATGTAAAAATGTACATAGAAGTTAAAGTGAAATGGTTGCAGGGAAAATATGAAGAAATTGAAAAGGAAACAATTATTGGAATGACAGATTCAGAATATAGAAAATGTTAAACTACCTTCAGTGAAATTAAAAGCAAATCCATCAACATTATGAGTGCATGAGGAATTCTAGTGTTCAATGCAGAGGAAAGTACGGACAGGTGGAAAGAGTACACTGAAGACATCAACTAGGGTGATCAAATGTCTTCTGACAGGATAGAAGAAGAAATGAGCATCTATTTTGGAGACATAAGAGGTCTAGTACTAGAGCCAGTATTTGACAAAGCTTTGGAAGACCTACAAACAAACAAGAAGAAAATGATAGATAAGATTTCTTCAGAATTTTTAAAATCATTGGAGAAGTGGAATTGAACAACCATTCAAGTTGCTGTGCAGAATCTATGAGATTTCCAAAGATAGCAAGGGCAAACAACTGTGAGAACATCATACACTCAACTTAACAGGTCAGGTATCAAACTTGTTGTTGTTGTTGTTCTTCTTCTTCTGCCTGTTTCCTTCCGTATCCCTCGGTCTATTCTGAGGTTGTCACACCATCTTTTCCTTGGATGACCAATATTTCTTCTACCAGCTGGTAATTTATTTCTTATAATTTTCTCTGTTTTCTTTAATCCATCCTGTCTATGTGTTTATTTCATTTATGCTTTCTCTTATGTATCCGCTTATTAATAATGTCCACTTTATGTCCTTTTCTAATGTTTTCACTTCTCTCTCTGTCTCACAGTGTCTTCCTTGCAATCCTCTGCAGAATTTTCATTTCTGTGGTTTGGAAAACTCTTTTAGCTTTTGATGTTTCCGGTCTTGTCTCAGCTACATATGGTATAATTGGTCTTACTATTGTATATTCTTGCCTTTGCGTCTTTTCTATGTGCTGGTTTTTCCAAATGGTATCATTTCAATACCATGTCACTGTATTTGCTTTTGCTACTTTTTCTCTAATTTCTTTTTAAACATTTCCACTGCTGCACAGTTCAATACTAAGATATTTAAATGTCACTACTTGTTGAATAATTTTTCCGTAAACTTCCAGTTTGCATGTAAATGGGTCTACAAATGAGGTCATACATTTCGTTTTTGAGTCGATATGAATATATTTTGATTTTTGGCTGTCACATTAAATATATGTAAAAGTTTCTGCAGGTTATATTCATTGTTTGCCAGCAGAACTGCATCATCAGTACAGCAAATGATTTTTATTTATTTGTCCCCCATTCTATAACCACTACCAGCCAATACCCTCTTTATCAACTTGTCCACAATTATATTAAAAAGTTGTGAGCTCAGAGAGTCACCTTGTCTAACACCTCTATTAACTGCTATGTAGCTAGTTAATCTGGAATGAATTTTCTCCTGAATGTACACTGTAGTTGTTGGAATAAATGTCTTCAACTGTTTTGATTAAACTGGAAGGAATCCCCCACTTGTAGAGCAGGTTTACCACATCTGTTAACAGAATCCTATCAAAAGCCTCCTGTAAATCAATAAATCAAAAGATAAGCTGCTCAGTTATATTCAGTGGACTTCTGTACAACCTGGTTAAGAATGAATACTGCATCTTTGCATGACCTACTACATCTAAAACCATATTGCTCCTCTGCAAGGGTTGTAATGTTTTTTATTTTATTTCCTGTTATTTTTCTTATGAGTTTAAGAACTGAACTCAACAGATTTATCATTCTCTGGATGGAAGGGTCTTTCATATCTCCATTTTTGTGCATGAGATGTGTAAAACTAGTTCTCCATTCATTTGGAATTTTATTACCAGTCAGAACATTGTTAACCAACTTGGTTAACTGTACAGTTATTGGATATCCTCCATGCTTCAGTAATTCATTGTGGATCCTATCTTTCCCTGGAGACTTCATATTTTTTAACAGATTCACAACTTCTTCTACCTCTGCATGTGAAACAGTTACATCATCATTTACTTGTACGAGTGGTGATATTTTACCTTTATTACAACTTTATTAAGTATTTAACCATGATTCCTCATTTATATCATTCACTTTCAAAATTTAATGTAATTCTTTCTTCTCGTTTGCATCAGTCCTCGAATTTGTTTCTGGAATCCAAGAAAGTCTTTTATCAATTTTTAGAAAAAAATTCCCATTGTTCCTGTTTAATGACTACTTCTACAGCTTCATGATTACTGTGCTTTTCACAGGGTTCAGTGAACCACCTTCAAGCTGTCTCTCTACTGTTTCACTCTCGAATGGTGCATGGGAAAAATGAGCATTTAAATTTTTCCATGCGAGCCCTGATTTCTCTTATTTTATCGTGATGATCATTTCTCCCTATGCAGGTGAGTGTCAACAGAATGTTTTTGCAGTCAGAAGAGAAAACTGGCGATTGAAATTTCATGAGAGGATCCTGTCACAATGAAAAATGCCTTTGTCTTAATTATTGCTACTCCAATTCCCGTATCATGTCTGTGGCACTATCTCTCCTATTTCACAATAGTACAAAATGAACCGCCCTTCTTTGAACTTTTATGACGTCATCTGTCAGTCCCACTTGATGCGGATCCAACACTGCACGGCTATACTCCAGAATAGGGTGGACAAGCGTGGTGTAAGCAGTCTCTTTAGTAGACCTGTAGCACCTTCTAAGTGTTATTCCAATGAATCACAGTCTTTGGTTTGGTCTACCCACAACATTATCTACGTAATCATTCCGCTTTAGGTTATATGTAATTGTAATCCCTAAGTATCTAGTTAAATTCACAGCCTTAAGAGTTGTGTGATGTATCCCACAATCGAAATTTAGCAGATTTCTTTTAGTACTCACGTGAATAACCTCACACTTTTCTTTATTCAGTGTCAATTGCCACTTTTGCACCATACAGATATCTTATCTAAATAATTTTGCAATTTGTTTTGGTCATATGATGATTTTACAAGACGATAAATTACACCATCATCTGCAAACAATCTATTAGGACTACTCAGATTGTCTCCTATGTCGTTAATATAGATCAGGAACAATAGAGGGCCTATAATATTTCCTTGGGGAATACCAGATATTACTTCTATTTTACTTGATGACTTTCTGTCTATCACTACGAACTGTGACCTTTCTGACAGGAAATCATGAACCCAGTCGCATAACTGAGGTGATATTCCATAGGCACACAGGACATCCCCTGTCTATAGCACTCATTACTTCATGAGTATAAAGAACTATTGTGTTTCACAAGTAGGATGTTTTCTGAATCCATTCTGGCTATGTGTCAATAAATCATTTTCTTTGAGGTAATTCATAATGTTTGAATACAGTATATGTTCCAAAACCCTACTGCAAATTGATGTTAGTGATATGGGCCTGTAATTCGGTGGATTACTCCTATTTCCCTTTTTGGGTATTGATGTAACTTGAGCAATTTTCCAGTCTTTAGCTACAGAGCTTTCTGTGAGCAAGTGGTTGTATATAATTGCTAAATATGAAGTTATTGTATCAGCATACTCTGAAAGGAACCTGACTGGTATACAACCTGGACCGGTGATTTAAGCTGCTTTGCAACACCAAGGATATCAATCTTGGTAGTTGTTCTTGATTGGCATTCAGGAATATTTACTTTGTCTTCTTTGGCAAAGGAGTTTTGGAAAACTGTGTTTAATAACTCTGCTTTGGTGGCACTGTCATCAAATGGCTCAAATGGCTCTGAGTACTATGGGACTTAACATCTGAGGTTATCAGTCCCCTAGAACCTAGAACTACTTAAACCTAACTAACCTAAGGACAGCACACACATCCATGCCCGAGGCAGGATTCGAACCTGTGACCATAGTGGTCACATGGTTCCAGACAAAAGTGCCTAGAACCGCTTGGCCACACCAGCTGGCCGGCACTGTCATCAATGACTTCACTGTTGTTATCATGCATTGGAGGTATTGATTGTGTCTTGCCACTGGTGTGCTTTATGTATAATCAGAATCTCTATGGGTTTTCTGCCAGATCCTGAGACAGAGTTTTGTTGTGGAAATTATTAAAAGCATCTTGCATTGAAGTATGCACTGTATTTTGAACTTCTGCAAAACTTTGCCAATCATGGGGATTTTGCATTCTTTTAAATTTGGCATGCTTTTTTTGTTGCTTCTGCAACAGTGATCTGACCCATTTTGTGTACCATGGGGGATCAGTGCCATCACTTATTAATTTATGTGATATATATCTCTCAATTACTGTTGATACTATCTCTTTGAAATCATTCTACATCTTTTCTTAGCTTATGTGTTCAGACTGGAAGGAGTGGAGACTGTCTTTTAAAAAGGTGTGAAAAGCATTTTTATCAGATTTTTTAAATAGCTGTACTTTGCATTTCTTTTTGATGGTTGCAGGTGTTTCTACTCCTCAACTCCGCTACAAATGAGTATGTACTGATCATATTCTTTCTGCCCTTTGCCTTTCCTTTTTGTCTCTTGGATACCACGTATTGAGATTTTGTGATGTTTCAGTTCTATAAGCTTTTGATCTTTGTTTTTAAAAAATTTTACATTCCATATTCCAATTCTTAGAATATTTTTATTTTTCCACCTCTTAGACCTGTTCCTAGCCTTGGTCATCATATTTGTAATCCGTCCTTTCAGAAGCAGTGTACTGGTACTCTGAACAGTGAAGTTACATCTCCAGTACCGGTGGGTTGCTGGCCTGCCTGTCGGTAGGTTTGTTTTCAGGATTTTACTTTCGCTAGGCTTGCTGCCTTCACTATAGCTTAGGAGCCCAACCTGCCCCACCAGCCTTTGTTATGTAATTCTGACACCTTCTATCCTTTGTTGCTTCTGCACCATTAATCCTGCAAGGCCATAGAATGCACTGATTTTTCTTTGTGGTTTTCTTTCCTTAAGCTTTGGTGGTCCAACATCCTGTTCTACAAGGAAGCAGCCTTGAAGATCTGAGCTGAGTTATTTATAATAATTATATACAGCGGAAAATAAAATTGAGGGTATGTTACATGACAGTCGGTTTTAATGTAGAATACATGAAGGCACCAGAGAGGAGTTCAGATACTGCATTTGATAATGGAAGCAAGACTTAAGAAAAATTAATACATCTTCACTGGAATTTTCAACCAGTAAATAGTGTTCAACATGTAAAGTGGAACAGATATTTGAAATTTTTATGAAAATAGTTATAACCTGAAGTGAATTTGGTAATATACTATATGTACAACAATCAAGAGGTAACAGTAAGAAAGTTGACCAAGAAAGATGTGCTCATATAAAAAAGGGTAGAGGACAGGGTGCAGTCTTTCTCTCTTACTGTTTAACTTTTACAGTGAAGAAGTAATGATGGAAATAAAAGAAAGGTTCACGAATGGGATTCAAATTCAAGGCTAAAGGATATCAATGATAAGATTCTCTTATGGCACTGCTATTCTTGGTGAAAGTGTGAAAGAATTAAAGGAGCTGTTGAACTGAATGGACAGTCTGATGAACATGGAATACAGGTAGAGGTAACTCACAGAAAGACACAAGTAATGGGAGTACAGAAATGATATTCATGAGAATCTTAACATCAAATTTGAGACTACAGTGTAGACAAAGTGGAGGAAAAGGATAATATAAGAAATAGACTAGTAATGTCAAAGATGGCTTTCCTCATCAGAACTTAACCCTGTGGTCCACATTTCCACTGCAGTAGAGAACTGTTAATGGTCGCTTCTTTGTTGTTGTCAGTCAGTTCTGAGGCTGCAAATGCTTGCAGGGCACTGCACCGGTAGGGAATGTCCACTTGAGTGCACTGCATGTATTTGCAGCCTGAAGACCTATTGAAAGCACAAAAGAAGTGACAATAACAGCTGTCTACTGTAAGGGACAAGTGAACCACAGGGTTAATTTGAGGAAGAAATTTCTGAGAATGCATGATTGGAGCACAGCATTGTATGGTAGTGAATCATGGACTGAATGAAAAATACAAAAGAAGGGAATTGTTTGTTTGAGATGTGATGCTATACAAGGATTCTATAAATTATGTTGACAGATAAGGTAAAAAATGAGGAGATTCTCCACAGAACCAGCAAGGCAAGAAATATGTGGAAAACAGAGACAAGAAGGATGGACAAGATGATAGGACATTTGTTAAGAGATCAGGAAATAACTTCCATGGCAGAGGGAACTGTAAAAGGTAAACTCTGTAGAGCAAAATAGATACAGGAATATATCCAACAAATAACTGAGGCTCTTGGAGTAAGTGCAGCTCAGAGATGAACAGCACCAAACCAGACAGGAGACAAAATCAACACAAAAAACACAATACTTTTTGATTAATAATATTTCCTTAATTACCGAAAAGATATGTGAGGAGTAAATCTTGATCTTCATGCTCCAACAGTGTATTAAGTGATTCATAAAAGTGTGAGAATTCAGCCAGAAACATACTTTGTGTACTGCTAAGATGGTCAGTCATTCCAACTTGCTCCGAATATGGCTGAACAGTTTACAGCCAAAATATTAGTAACAGGAAAAGTTTTTTATGGCTACATTCTCACAGTTTTATGGATTGAACTAGTTGTTCTTTACGTAGAAGAAAGATAGGACTTTCATATGATACCCTAAAACATACCCTTATTAGTGGGGTCAGATTTTCAAATGCACCTGGTTTTCCTCCATTTTAAATTTTGAATATTTCCTTGACAATTATTGTATGTAAAATACATATACAATTGTCATCAGCTACATCTAACTGCTCCCATAATAGTAATCTTGAGGAAAATATAGCTTGAAAAATGATTTGGATACATCAAGCATGCACTATATATCAGATACAAAAAAAAGAAGAAAAGAAAAAATAGTATTTGTATTATAAGTGGTTTCAGTTCAAATGGAGCAATTACAACTTGCCATGTTTAAAAGTATATACTTATAGTTTATATCCTCTTTGGACAATGGAACTCCTACTTCCAAAAATGTCACAAGCAGCAGCCTCATTACCCAGTAACAGTCAGCCCTTGAATGCTTCAATAGCTTACTACACTAATGCTACAGCTTTTCTCTGGTCAACCTTTGGAATGAGATCGTCTCTTGTTAATATCCTCCTTGCAAGTTCCTGTGTTGCCTTCTGCTTTTCTTTCAATCTTTGCAACATCCTTCCTCAACTATAGGACATTCTCAGACTCATTCCCACTGTAAAAGCTGCCCATGTTCCCAACCTCTACCATTTACTCGAACCCTACCACTACCAAATGTACAGAATTAAATGTAAGGAATATTGTTTTCTAGCTGATGTATTAACTGTGTTACTTTTTGTGTGGGAATGACCTTTAGCAAACTAACAGGATGCATGAACTTTTTCCTGTAGCAACATATAGTACACAGTTTGTGAGTATACTCTACAGTGTAACTCAAGACATCTGACTGTCCAATACGCCACACAGTCCATTTGAATCTTCCTGCCTAACATCAATTTTACAGTGGTTCTAACCAGATGAACGTATGGACCAGTCTCAAATTGGTCATGTCCTCACTCTCTCTCTCTCTCTCTCTCCCCCCTCCCCCCTCTCTTTTTTTTCCATGTGTGATTTTTCAAATTCATTTTGAGTGAGTTTTGTGGTAGTCTTGTGACCATGTAATCCCTGGTGTTCTTGTGACCATGTAGACCCTGGTATTCTTGTGATCATGTAGTCTGCCGTGTATTGCCTCTTGTGTTATATTCTCTTTTGTTTCTTCCATTCAGTTAATTTGTGTCTTTCTGTCTTCTCAATGTATTCAGAGATCATCTCAGAAGCTTTTACCGGTACCATTCTTTTGGTGTGTCCATTGAAACTGTTTTCCATCTTTTTAAAAAACTGCCGTCTCATGTAAACTTTGTTTAGTTACAATCTACATTCCTATCTTACCATCTTAGACACTCAATATCCTTAGATGTTTCTTTCTTTTTTTTCCAGGTCCTCCAATAGATGCTTCATATTCAGTGGAATACGCTGAATCACAGACATTCTGGCTTTATCACGGTGATGTAATTTTGTATTGACTGAAATACATTTCTTGTAAAAGATATTTCAACAATTTCTTGTCTTTTCCTCTTATGCTATTCCTGGTGGCCCTATTGGTATTATCCATTCCAATAGATACTTAAATTTCTGCACAATGTTAATTTTTCTGTACTTACTCTTTGTGGATCATGTTAAATCTTTTTTGTGTATTGATAGTCTTGTCTTTTCAAACAATATTTTTAGTCTTCTCATTTTAAGCATATCTGTCTACTGTCCCAGCTATTTATGCAGTATCAGGCAGTACTAACATATCCATAGCATCTGCCAGACCAGTTAATTTTTATTATAGACTTTCTTCACGTTATCTCATTTGTTCACCTGCAGTTCTTTCAGTCTCCTGCTTTATTCTCCTACCATTTACTAAACAATGTTGTTGAACAATAGTGATGAAATGGATACACTGTCAGGCTGTAACCACAATCACATCCAAATCTGAAAGTGAAGTCATGTAACACTTACCATTAACAGCATGTTTACTACAAATGCCAACGTACAGATAGAAGAGAACTGAATTCCTGGGTGGAGTGTGCTGGAGTTTATACAAACATTGAATATTCCAGAATGTACAAGCATTATGAGCATAAGAAATTTCAAGAGCCTTCCAGAAATTATAAATACTAAATGACAAATAATTGCTTTTGGTTCATTTTGAACTAGTGACCAACAGTTCACCAGCCAGCGATGCTAACTACTACACCACGCTGCATGCAACACATCTTGCAGCATTGCTCCCTTTCCTGGAGAAACAGCATCCTGGAGTTAAATCATGTCAGTGGCCCTACGTATGGCAGCAGTGGCAGATCCTCACATTCTGGTCATGTTGTCACATCCTCTTTGCTGTATCCTGCTGCTAGTGCCTGTGAGCGTGAGTGCACTCAGTATAATAATACTGCATGTGTGTAATTAAATCAACCACTGACTGCAGCAGAGTAGGCCAGCCACTGGGGGCTTCCTGTACAAAGCGTGCACCTGGCACACTCTTTACCATGCCATCTACCAGGGACTCACACCTATATACGTGTGGAACAGTGCTGACTCACACTTACCATGTTCTTTTAGTTTGTCTTACATCAGTGGTTCTGTACGTTGCTTATGCTCCACCTTCTGTATGATTGTTTCATCTTGTTGCATGGGGAATCACAAGGAACTTATGAATAAAGCCATATTTGTGCTACTTGGATTGGTTTTGTGTAGAACTTGCTTATTACATGATTGACAATGAGAGTAGGATCCATTCGTTTAGTAAACAAGTAATACATGAAACAGATCCAAGTAACAGAAATATGTCTTTACTCATAAACCTCTGAAAATAATGGAAATAAACCTTTTGTGGTTTCATACATAACAAGACAAAAGAATCATATAGCAACTGCAACATAAGCAATACACAGAACAACTGATGTGAGTAGTACAAATTAAAAACATAGTAAGCATGAGTCAGTGCTGTTCTGCACATATATAGGCACAAGTCACCGGTAGATGTCATGGCAGAGACCATGCCATCTGCATGCTTCCTAAAGGTGGCATCTTGTGGCCAGTCCACACTCATACAGTTGGCGGTTGATTTACCGTATTTACTCGAATCTAAGCCGCACTCGAATCTAAGCCGCACCTGAAAAATGAGACTCGAAATAAAGGAAAAAAAAATTTCCCGAATCTAAGCCGCACCTGAAATTTGAGACTCGAAATTCAAGGGGAGAGAAAAGTTTTAGGCCGCACCTCCAAATCGAAACAAAGTTGGTCCATTATAATATGAGACACAATTTAGGTCGAATGAAAGACGATACAGCTACAGTAGTTTGGTTCGAGTCATAAGCTTAGCAGTTAAGCTTTACCAGGTAGCCATTGCTATGCGTCAGGCGCTCCGTCCATATTTATATGGGTACCCTTCCTTTTTCACGTGCTTCGTCTGGTTTGAATCGATTGCTTATTTTGCTTTGATCTGATAAGTGCCGTTTTCTTTGTTATACGTGTTTATGTCACTCTAAGCTGAAAATGCATTACTGTACTGTGTCATGCATTGTTTGTTGCATTTTGATAGTGCGTGTTTACTGCCTGTTGCCGCTCGCGGCATGACTTGCTTTTGTGCGCGCTACCGCCGCTTAAAAAACAGGGGAATCGTCTCATTAGTGAAACAATGGCAAGAGACTGCTATTTGTTGTTACTTACACTGCTGCTTTCTTTGATAATGATCAACAAGAACCAAATAATAGACTGCGTATGATAGAACATGTGCTGAACGAGAGTTTAGCGAAGTTTTTCTCCGTTTGAAAATCTTTGCGGCCGGTTCTTTAGTACATCAAATTCTGCACAGAAATTAGTCATCTTACATTTAAAATCTAGTCAGTTGCCGTGCTTCATTTCTGACTGTATCACTATTAGGCATAAGAATAATACGAATATAAACATGACACGATACGTATATTCTTCCGCGTTTGCTGTTGTCTCACTCTAGTTTCGTAGTTTATTAGGCAGACAGGATTTAAATGAGATACCAGCAAACACAAAAGAATACATGGCAAAATGTTTATATTCATATTATTCTTATGGTGAAGAGAATAGTGCATGTGATTCACATTTCATCAGGTTCCTATTAGCAACCATCTCTTCTCACAGGTAGGAAAAAACTCGGAACGTAGAGTTGGCCATATTGACAAACATCCCTAACAGTCTTGCCAGTCGGATTTTTGTAGTACATTGAAATTCTGCTACATTCGAAGATGAACAATACGGAATTTGTATTTACTTCGTTGGATAATGTATTAAAATGCAGTGGTCGAAACTCGGGGCGGAGAAAAAAGAAGCTCGTCTTCTACCTTTTTTTTTTTTTAATTTATTTACTGATGCAGAGGTTTTGGCGCCAGTATTTATCTTTGTGCCCACAAAGCATGCTTGTGTAGCGCTACATATATTCGACGGCAGAAGTTAGTTGTGGCGGCACCTACCAACATTTTTCAGAACTTCCGCTTGCTTTGCACTCGATTCTAAGCCGCAGGTGGTTTTTTGGATTACAAAAACCGGAAAAAAAGTGTGGCTTAGATTCAAGTAAATACGGTAAGTACACAGCGCAGTGACACTACACTCAGCACACTCATTCTCACATCTACTAGTAGCAAGATACAGTACTCTTCACTAAGATGAGCATTGAAGCTAGACTTATGTGGTCATCAAATAGGTCTTCAGTTTCCTTGAATGAGAAGCTCTGCATCCATTGTCAATCTGTGGCGTAGCACTGTGGTAGGGCTTCAAATGGAGGACACAGATGAATTCCCTGTGCTTTTGTCTTCTTTATAATAATAATCCTTGACCTTGTGTGTGATATCCGATAATGACAAAGGATACGAAACAGCCCAAAGTAATGCTTTAGTAACTTTTCCAATAATCTCACTTTCTGCAAAGGCGTAAAACTCCACACCAAGTCTCATGGGCTTTGTCTCACTGGTCAGTCCTTGGTGTCCAGGGACCACATGGTAGACAGCTGCCTTACTACTTTGGTCCCCTGTGATGAGCTGTTTCACATAGCCATCCTGAATGTCATTCACTTGAAACAGGGAATGGTGTATCCAAGGAACAGTATATACATTGTCATTTTGGCCTCGCAATCACGGAGCAGAAAGAATGGAGTGAAGCCTGGAATGTCTTGCTTTGCCTTGTTATATGCAAATGTAATGACAGGCAGTATTGTATTCCAATCTGTCTGTTCAAAATCAATTTATATCAAGAGCATATTTGCCAGTGTCTTATTAAAGCATTCTGTGAGGCCATTCATCTGTGGCTGGTAGGCTGTAATCCTGTGGGTGAAGTTACAGTGTGAAATTACCTCTGATACTAGTCTTGACTAGAAAACTTTACCACGATCAGAAATCATCATTCAAGATGCCCTGTGCATCAAAATGATGTCTTCTATAAGTAACCTCACAATTTCTGGAACTTTGACAGTCAGCACAGCTTTGGTGCCAGCATACATAATACAGACTATTATCCATCAATCCCCATTTGTTGACTTGGGTTATCCCCAAGAGGTTAGTTCCATTTTGGTGTAATGGTGCTGCTGCAGGGGGAATTGACACCGGATGCTCGAGAGGTAATTAACCAAGTGCTTCTGTTTCTGGAATTTTTTACAGCGGGTCACTTAGTGTCTAATGGATTGGTAGACACACTGTGTTCCCATCCTCAAAACTATGTGCATAGGCCATACGTGAGCAACAACACGTCCAACACATTTGTGTGGTGACAGATCTATATAGGCCTGATCCTGTTTTGCCTTCATTGGACTATGTCACAGATCACAACAAGGACACCGCACACTGTTTCCAGATTTTTGACAAGGATAATTATTTGCTGGAACAATCTATATGCTTGGTGTCCCATGTACCTAACACCATCTAATATTCAGCCAATCTCACAATCCCTGCCATGTGTAGGAAAATGTTTTTTTGGAAAAAAGACAATATTATCTAGATAGCAAAGACATGTTGCCCATGTAAGGTGTCAAAGCTGTTTGTCCATCATACTTTCGAACGTGGCTGGATCATTACATAGCACCAAAGGCATAACCTTGAAATCATACTGGCCATTAATAGTCATGAAGGTAGCCTTTTCCAAGCCAGCATCCCCAATCTCAATTTCCTCGTAGCCTGTCTGCATGTCTGTAGTTGAGAAATACAGTACTTTGCCCCTTTCAAGCACTCTGGGGTGACATAAAGTGTGGTGGCAGATAGACATGTTTCTTTGTGATATTTTTTAGTCATTGGTAGTTGACACAGAAACTCCATTACCATCCTTCTTCTTCGCTAGAACAACAGGAGAGGACAAAGGACTCTCTAAAGGGTTAGTGATATCATCCTCCACCATCTCCTCCACCTCCTCCTGTAGTATGGATTGTTCAGCTGGAGACACTGTATGTGGGCGCTGGATAATTGGTGAATGATCCCCAGGTTGATACGGTGTTATATCATTGACAGCATTGTCTGTCTCTTCTCAACTCTAGATTTCAATGCATCCAAAAATTGTCATAGAATGACAAACACTCACCAAAATTGTTTCTCCATCAGGCCAGATTCTATTGGCAGTTAAAATAGTAGCTTCCACCATAGCTTTGTCTGCAGTAGTGGTGGAACACAATTCTACATTGGTGACACTGAGCTGCCCAACCTGGACTGGTTCGGCTGTTCCTGCACACATACCTTTAGGAATGAGTTGTGGAGAGTTTAGTGATTCAAATTTATCTGTGGCCACCTGTAATACTTTGATTATTGCTGGGATATAGATTTCTTTTGTTAGGCTGAATTGGCAAGAGCTTCACAGTTAAACGGAGCATCAGCAGGGTGACAGTTATTGAACAACACTATGTGATAAAAAGTATCTGGACTGTGATCAAAAGTATCTTGACACCTAGCCGAAAATGACATACTGGTTTACGGCGTACTCCATCAGTAATGCTGGTGTTGGCCCGACCTTAGCCTTGATGACACTTCCTCTCTTGCAGGCATATGTTCAGTCAGGTGCTGGAAGGTTTCTTGGAGAATGGCAGCCCATTCTTCGTGGAGTGCTGCACTGAGGAGAGGTATCGATGTCAGTCGATGAGGCCTGGAATAAAGTCAGCGTTCCAAAACATCCCAAAGATGTTCTATATGATTCAGGTCAAGACTCCGTGCAGACCAGGGATGTTATTGTCATGTAACCACTCCACCACAGGCCGTGAATTATGAACAGGTGCTTGATCATGTTGAAAGATACAATCACCATCCCTGAATTGCTCTTCAACAGTGAGAAGCAAAAAAGATGCTTAAAACTTCAATGTAGGTCTGTGCTGTGATAGTGTCATGCAAAAAAACAAGGAGTGCAAGCCCCCTCCATGAAAAACGCGACCACACCATAACACCACCACCTCCGAATTTTACAGTTGGCACTACACATGCTGGCAGATGACGTTTACCGGGCATTTGCCATACCCACACCCTGCCATTGGATTGCCACATTGTGTACCATGATTTTACACTGTTCAATCACCCAATGTTAATGCTCCTTACACCAAGCAAGGCAATGTTTGGCATTTACCGGCATGATGTGTGGCTTATGAGCAGCCGCTTGACCATGAAATCCAAGTTTTCTCACCTCCCGCCTAACTGTCATAGAACTCTTGCAGTGGATCCTGATGCAGTCTGAAATTCCTGTGTGATGGTCTGGATAGATGTCTGCCTATTACACATGACGACCTTCTTCAACTGTCGGCAGTCTAAGTCAGTCAACAGATGAGGACGGCCAGTACGCTTTTGTGCTGTACATGTCCCTTAATGTTTCCACTTCACTATCACATCAGAAACAGTGGACCTAGGGATGTTTAGGAGTGTAGAAATTTCATGTACAGATGTATGACACAAGTGACACCCAATCACCTGACCACGTTCAAAGTCCGTGAATTCTGCGGGGTACCCCATTCTGTTCTCTCACGCTGTCTAATGACTACTGCGGTTGGTGATATGGAGTACCTAGCAGTAGGTGGCAGTACAATGCACCTAATAAGAAAAATGTATGTTTTTAGAGGTGTCCAGATACTTCTGATCACATTGTGTATATGAAATAAAATCATCATAAATTTTGAACGTTCTGCATTAGGACCTTCAAACTGCACGGCTGGCTGTGGGGCATGATTGGAATTAGTATGTGCATTATGGTCCAGTGTAGCGATTAAGCTCACTTTCGTTTGGATGGGTGCATTTGGGGGACTAATAATCTGCATTTCACAGTTGAGAAGTCTCTTCACTCTCAATGGGTGGCAGTGTGGTGTGCAATGTCCAGTCACGGAATAATCAGTGTGGTATACCTTGATGACACGGTGACTACCAAACAGTATGTGAAGGTTTTGGAAAACCCCATTATTCATGGTAACCCTGATTTCAACAAGATGTGGTTCACATAAGACAGAGCTCGACCCCACAGAAGTAGGAGAGTGTTTGATGTTCCGGAAGAGCACTTTGGGGACCGTGTTCTGGATCTGGGGTACCCAGAGGCCACTGGCATGGGCCTTGATTGACTGCCATATTCTCTGGATCCGAACACATACAATTCCTTTCTCTGCAGTTATATTAAAGATAAGGTGTACAGCAATAACCCCAAATCCATTTCTGAGCTGAAAACAGACATTCAGGAGGTCATCGACAGCATTCACGTTTTGACACTTCAGCGGGTCATGCAGAATTTCGCTATTTGTCTGTGCCACATCACTGCCAATGATGGCAGGAATTTTGAACATGTCATAAAATCTGAATACCTGTTGTGATGTTAAGTCAAATAAAGTGTGTGTGCTCCATATTTTGTAACTAATTTATGTTTTTTTTTTCATATAGTTCAATAATTGTCACCCAATATATATTGAAAACTTGGACTGACAGTCGGATAACAACACCTTCAGTGGCAAACAGTTGTCCAGAGTAATCTATGTTATGTGTGGTTGTTGGAATAGCTTTGTCTACCTGGGGCTCTGATCTTCCACAACCTATGACTGCTTGTAATGCCTGCAAGATGTCCAATATGAGAATAACATTATGACTGTATTCTAATAAAATGACAAATTTGAAGTGATGTGTTCTGTCACTGATGAGCTGGCAATGATAATTCAACATTACAGAAAAACAACTCCCTGATTTGACTAGCAACTGGGCACATTGGCTGCCAATATTGATTAGATTTCCTGACATCCTGGTAACTGTTGTCCAAGTTGGATTTTCCTGAAGTTGGCAGCTAGTTGTGTGGCTGTCATCTCTGTATGTTGACAGGGAGAGACTACAACATGTTGGGTAGTAACCTTGTCCAAGTACAGAGGTGGGCTTCATACCACAAGTTGATTGTATCATCTGCAGCTGAATGGTGTGAGTAGGAATGTGGTGATGGTCAATGTCGTGCAGCATAGTAGTCATCAAGCACTTGTCTTCTTTGTCTGCAGTAGTGTATAACATATTTGGGGAAAGATAGCACTGTATTGTTCTCTGTTGTCCAAATTTATTCTCTTCTGCTAGGCATTATACTTAATAGAGAAGTTGGTTGTACCTGCATTTGCTTGCCATTTGAAGGCTGTGGCATAAGACCAAGTTACCAAACCAATTCTTCCTGGCATGTTAAACTGGTGGCAGGGATTGGTGCCAAAGATCAAAACACCACAGCTTTAGCTGCCATAAACTGCTGTGTTTCTTCTCTTACTGCCTGGAGTACGAGAGAGCATTCTGTATGTAATGCTGTATCATTTCTCCATGACACTGGGTCTCATTTTTCAGATGTTCTTCCACTTAGTGCACTTGCTGTTGATTGTCACCAAGTGTTGTAGTCAGTTCATCCAGAATTTTTCCCAACTAATGAGCTTCTCTTCACTGTTTTCAAACCCTTCCTGAGCACTGCCATCCAAGTAAAAATACTCATCTGCCAAGCACATTGTGTCATGCCACATGTTGTATTTGGATTGAATCCTTTCAGCCATTTTGTTGGGTCCTGACTAGCATCTCTGCAAAACACTGATGGAGGTTTGATGTGTGACTGACTTGTTGCTGTTTTGGGATCCTTTTGTTTCCTGAACACACAGACCTTCAGAATGATTTACTGCTTGTATTCTGGTTCCTGTCCATGTAGGCAATAACTTTTGTGTCACCTGATTGAGCCCTGGTGACGTACATGATTTGAAGTACTTGCCATCTTCATCAAACAGTGTCTAGTTGTAACCACAATCAAGTCCAAATCTGAAACAAGGGTAGTCAATGAAGTACAACACTTAGCACTGAAAGTGCATCTATTTATGAACATCAGTGTACAGATAGAAAGAGAACTGAACTCGTGGATGGAGCATGCTGCTTTTTATACAAACTTTGAATATTCCAGAATATACAAACAATACAATCATAAGAAGTTTTAAGAACATCCCAGAAATAATCTGTATTACTCAGAAAATAACCTGGAACTCAGAACCCAGTACCAGTTGAAAGTTGCCTTTGTAATAGCTTTCAGGGGCAACAAAAATTTGATTTTCAGTATTTCGCCTGGCTATAGTCCGAATTTAAAAAAGCTGTCACTGTCTGCTAATTGAGAGGTATTATCTTAAATATTTAACATGATCAGGTGGGTATTACAGTTAGCAACTGTGTTTATCTTGAGGCAACATCACTGAAAAAGCGCAAAAGCGCAATTACCTGTACTTTATTCTTAATATTAAACTAAAATAAGTTATTGTGTATATATATATATATATATATATATATATATATATATATATATATATATATATATATATATATATATATATATATATATATATTGTACTAAACTTGTAAAAAAATGCTATGACGTTTGCAAAAGACACCAGTTGGTGTCTCCATGCAAAAAAAATACAATAAATAAATAAATAAATAAAATTGTAGTAGTTGAGAAAGAGAGCACTTAACAACTTCCAGCAAACTTTACACATAATTTCAGAGCTTTATGAAACCTTTCCATGCTGACAGCACCCACAAAATGATGAAAGGAAAAACATTTAAGGCTTACTACATTTTCACAGTTCATGCAGTAAAACTTCAGCTGTCAGACATGATGTTTTAATTTATCGCTTCTTTACTTCTGAGTCTATTTGCACCACAGTTTGCAAACAGTATCCACATATACTTCTGAATGTACCTGCAAAATTATATAATTGTACGACCTGTAGTTCAGGAGATATGTCATCATAAACATTGAGATGTGTGAAATACTGCATTTACTTGCATAATTACAATTCAACTGAAATTTATTTTATGTTTAGCAACAAAAATGTCTAGAAAGTGAATGTGAGAATTTCATAATATTTGAAAAAGCTTCTCAGTGTTTTAGTTATCTGCTTTACTCAGTATTTTCACTTATCACTTTTGCTGAACAAATACTTTGTGCATTGAGACTGCAGTGTCCAAGAAGATCATTTTGCAAGACAATAGGGAATGAAAATATTCAGAATAAGCCAATGCTCTGGCCTTCAAGCGAATATAGTGAGAACTACTTCTGTGAGTATAATGTGGTGAACAGACCTGAATGACTAGTTTTTCTCCATGTTTAGTTTATTTAGCTTGCATCAAAGGTACGTTAGACATGGTGTTTCACTTAGCCAATGCCAGGTTACTTTTGTTTTACTTTTGAATACATTACGGGCACAGCAGTGATCAATGTCTTATTAATAATTACTATTAAAAACAGTCTTGATCACGATTTATTTAACAAGGTGACCGGTTTCAACCACTACTGTGGTCATCTTCAGACCATTGAGTAGGAACCTCTTTCTGTTGAAGAATCACTACTAAGTAGTGATTCTTCAACAGAAAGAGGTTCCTACTCAATGGTCTGAAGATGACAACAGTAGTGGTTGAAACCGGTCACCTTGTTAAATAAATCGTGATCAAGACTGTTTTTAATAGTAATTATTACTTTTGTTTGTCTGAAATTGTAGAATATGTGCCATTGTGACAAGAAGACTAGAATTAATGTGATTTAAATTTAATCAAAATATCCACGGGTGTGCTGCCGGTCTATAGTGTCCAACGGGCACAATATTTCGGCGATCATACATGTCGCCATCATCAGGTGAACTGACGGACTGAGCTCCTGTGAATGTGACGGCACGGAGATCCGTACGCTATGGCTGCTCAGAGGGAACTGGGTTCGGTCGCGGCGGCGACCAATTTAAATACCCTCCGCCCGCGGCGCGCTCCCTCCGCCGTCCGCGCACAATATTTCGGCGATCATACATGTCGCCATCATCAGGTGAACTGATGGACTGAGCTCCTGCGAATGTGACGGCACGGAGATCCGTACGCTATGGCTGCTCAGAGGGAACTGGGTTCGGTCGCAGCGGCGACCGATTTAAATACCCTCCGCCCGCGGCGCGCTCCCTCCGCCGTCCGCGCCCCGCGCCATGGTCTCACGGTGGAACAGGTTGCGACGGCGTCTGAGATGACGTCGGTGTGATGGTTCTGTCCGCCGTGGTCGTCACAACTATACATTTGCTCGATTTACTCTTGATTAACCCAATCGCTGGTTCCCAAGCCTTGCTAAGATTATAACCACAGTCACGGTTTATGAGGTCAACATTGGTGTGAATTTCGATGGCCTCTCTAACAACGCTGTCCCAGTATCTCGACGTCTGTACCAGAATCCTCGTGCAGTCATACTCCATGGCGTGATTTTCCGACAAACAATGTTCAGCGACCGCCGACTTGCTCGGATACATCAGTCGAGTGTGCCTCTGGTGTTCACGGCATCGATCCTTGACGGTACACATCGTCTGACCAATATACGACTTGCCACATTGACACGGAATCTGGTACACGCTGGGCTTCCTCAAACCAAGGTCATCTTTGGCGCTCCCCACCAGTGCACAAGTTTTATTCGGAGGACAAAACATAGTTCCGACCCAGTGTTTCTTCAGAATGCGGGCGATTTTCCCCGAGAGTGCACCTGTGTATGGAATAAATGCAGTGCCTACCTCCTCCCTCGTGACTTCATCCATCTCAACAGGTTGTGCTGCAGTGGTTGGGCGGAGAGCACATTGAATCTGCCACTCTGAGTACCCATTTTTTCGAAATACAGTTCTCAGATGTTCCAATTCCTGGGGTAGACTCTCTGCATCGGAGATAGTGCGCGCCCCATGTACTAGAGTTTTAAGTACCCCATTCCTCTGTGAAGGTTGGTGGCAGCTGTCTGCGTGCAAATACAGATCAGTGTGCGTTGTCTTCTGATACACCCCATGACCTAGGGTGCCGTCAGCCCTTCTCTTGACCAAGACGTCAAGGAAAGGTAATTTACCCTCCGTTTCAGTCTCCATAGTGAATTTGATGTTGGGGTGTATGGAGTTTAGATGTGTAAGGAAGTCAAGGAGTTTATCCATACCATGTGGCCAGATGAGGAACGTGTCGTCCACGTAACGGAAAAAGCAAGTAGGTTTCCATATGGATGACGACAGGGCTTCCTCCTCAAAGTTCTCCATGTACAAATTCGCTACCACCGGTGAGAGTGGGCTACCCATGGCGACTCCCTCCGTTTGTTCATAGTATTCTCCATTAAAAAGAAAATACGTGGAAGTCAAGACATGCCTAAAAAGTTCAGTGGTCTTCTCATCAAACTTCTGACTAATCAATTCTAGTGACTCTCGCAGGGGTACTCTCGTAAACAAGGAAATGACGTCAAAACTCACCATGCTATCTGACTCATCCAACCTGAAGCTGTCAAGGCGTTTAACAAAATCCACGGAATTACGGATGTGATGAGGGCATTTACCCACATAAGGACTTAATATTCCTGTCAGGTATTTGGCCAACAAATATGTAGGTGCCCTGATGTTGCTGACAATGGGGCGTAATGGTACCCCCTCTTTGTGAACCTTTGGGAGTCCATATAGTCTAGGCGGTACCGGACCTTGGGGTAACAATTTCTTAGCGTCACCCTCCGGTAAATCTGCGTCCTCAATTTAAATTTGTTTAATACCATTAATGCATTGATATCTGTAGCACTTACATTTTCAGGTAACATTTACGTTGAAGAAGTTGTATAATTATCCTCTTCCATAACAAAAATTATGGTTTTCATTAATACCCTGTGAGGTAGTGAAAATTAGGATGCAGCCTATTGGCTGGAGATATAGTTTTTGTTAGGGGGTGACAGAAACCAATTGCATGATTCCACTGAGGAGTAGGGGAGGGCAGTTGTCCCTCCTTCCCCTCTCATCATCTGCTCTTCACACAACGAACTCGCATTCTGTACTGCCATACAGGCAGGTGTGCCAATTTGGTATCAGTCTGAAGAAAGTCAGAACCTGTAGTGGATATTGGCAAGTGTACCAAGAGCCATTTGTAGTGAAATCTAAAAACCATTTCTTCATTTGTCACTGTTCTCTTTTCAACTGAAAATAGCTGCAGGTTCTAAAAACCTACAGTAGCAATGCACACTTAATCTTTAATTGTTTTTCTTGCTTTGTCAGCTAATATCAAAACTGATAAAGATGTGAATGTAGAAAGCATTTGTATGTAACTGAACATTACATGACCGACAGCAAACTAATGTGTACAAATCTCATACAAACGATGCTCTCTTAGTTGAGTACATTCCACAAATCTATTAGAAAGTGCTGCATTAATATTTTTGTGGTTTAACAGACACATAAAATACACACACACACACACACACACACACACACACACACACCTGTAAGGCTACACAGGCCTGGAATACTTTTGGTAAACTAAAGAGAGTTTTTACATCTACCTGTAATGGCAAATTTGCTATCAGTATCTATAACCAGACATGGACTTGTAATAATGGAAACCATTCAAAACCTGAGGGTCTCTCATTGAGCAATGAATACATGCATATTGAGAATTACTGAAAAAGACAATAAAAAAAAAGAAATGGGTCAGGGAATGGACTGTGATCATAGAAAATGAAAATGAAATGTAGGTGGACAGGATGTGTAGCTATGCACACTGTAGCACTGACAATCAGGAGGGTAGCTGAAGACAATATTTCAGCATTCACTGTTGGTTGTCAGAAACAATCAACTAGACTATAGTCAGCTACTGTAACTGATGACAAAAACAAAACTCTCATGTTACCTCTAGGTGAGTAGCATCCTGAATTGACTATCTAAAACAAAGACTGGTTTTAAATGAGAGAAAATCATGTTTGAGTACTAGGGGAGTGATTGGGTGGAGTAATGTGATGATCAGGACACTGTCATTGTACTCATGAGGAACAGTGCTCATTTCCCCCTCCTACCATTTAGAATTATTTTGTAAGCAGCTTTCCTGGATAGTTCTATTCTATTATTATTATTATTATTGTTATTGTTGTTATTTTAAGTCATCATCCAGTTTCTCTCCTTTTCTCTATCCATCCCTAATGACCTTATCATCAGTGGGGTATTGATCCTTAGTTTTCCTTCATTTTACTCCCTGATTGTGTAGAAGGTATTTGTTAGTGTTGAAAGTACAACACAAGCACTGAAGAAGGTGTGGCGTATTACACCACTGACTTCCAATCTGCAAGTTAGTACAGTTTATACAACTAATACTATTAAATTGGCCGGTATTCATCTCTGTCTTTGAACAAATATATGTAAAACTCCTACTTAAGATCCTAAATGGATGGGACAAGATAAACATTTGTGAAAACTCACAAAAATGAAATGAAATGACTGCATGGCTTTGACGGCCAGGATCCTGACCCAGGGACGTCTGGCCACCGAGTTGCAAGTCTCTTCAATTGATGCCATATTGGTTGACTTGCATGTCAGTGATGATGAAATGATGATGTGTCAATGTTGATGAAATGATGATGTGTCAATGATGGTGAAATGATGATGAGGACAACACAATACCCAGTCCTCGAGCACAAAAAATCTGTGACCCGACAGGGAATCGAATCCAGACCCACTGCATGGCAACCAGGTATGCTGAGAACTCAACCAAGGGCATGGACAGAAAACTGACAACATTTTGCACAATAACTCTAATCCTAGAACCTTTAGCAAGCTACATCCCACTATTCATCAGCTGTAGTAAAGCACACCACAAAGCTAGTCAGGGACTTTGTATCATTTAGCTTAGTGTAGTTTGTTCATGAGTCATTTATAGCTTAAAAGGTTCTTTAACTTTCCATGTTTTGGAGTTTAGATGAGGTTGGTGAACTGTCTCTATAGCCAAAATTTCAGACTCTGAAATAGCCTCACAAGTGAGACTACAATATACTAAGAAATGGATTATGAGTACATCTGATTTGTTCCTATTTCATTTTACCTTTTCTGGTTGTTATTTTTTCTGTTGTAGGTGTATAGTGTAGAGTCCTCAACACATTGTTTACTAAATTCTTGTTATAGTGACTAAATGACAGTTAATATTAATTCTACAGTATTTCGGACAACACCAGATGTACCAGATGGCTCTGAGGGTCAGCCTGCTGGGACATACACAATTGATGAAAATCCATCCTATCTGGAAGACTCAACAGCAGGACTTCCTGGTGGTCTTCACAAAGCACAAGATGCAACATCGGTCAGTGAGTGTCAAATACGTTTTGTGTTTACCGTTTCCACACCATTATAAACAACATGATCTTTGTCTGCTGCAAGTGTTTCAGGCCTTTTATGGCCATAAACCGATGTCCTTATCCTGATGATGATTGAGTAAATCATGGCCTGGATGAAACTAACTGTTGTTTCTCCAAATCGCTTCAGCTAAATGTGAGAATGATTTATTTTGTTGATTTCGCTCTGGTCCATTCCCATAACACTGTTGTATTCTAAGACTACCGATCTCAGTGGTGTAAAGTTAAAGATTTGGTATATCTATAGTAATACAGTGAAATATTAAATTGTCTGATGACTATTTTTATGCATATTAATTTAGATGAGTACCAGTACATCATATTCAGGATGCATCGCAGCCATGAGTTCATTATGCATTTTTCTTTTACCATAACATTTTTAATTCTGAAAATGAAATACTAAAGAAATAACACATTACATGTTACATGTACTTTAAAGGGCATTGAAGGGAGAACAGTGTTGGAAAATGTTTTTGATGACTTTTCTGTGCCTTTAATCAAAGGTTTGTGTGTGATGTGGATTTCTCTGTGAGGGTTGTAAAAATGCTGGAAAAATAGTAAGATTTGGATAGCTAATAGAAAAAGTATGGATGAAATTATGAAACCATTAAAAGTGTTGTGATAAAGAGTGCAACTTTATTGTTAAGAACAGTACTTAGGAACTAAATGTTCATAGTGATCAACAGAAGCAGTTTTGTCTGACATGTATGGCAAGAAGAAGGGAACAGCAAATTTGCTCAAAACTGTTGATTTGCAGCAGGAGCACCATGAAAAAATTACTTCTTCATCTTAATGAAATCTGTCTGAGGTGCCAAACCTAAAGAAAGCATAGAAAGTATGTTTATGTATCAAAGCTCTTATTAATATCGTATTTCACTTTAGTGGTATAGTCTACTATAAATTCTTGTTTTAAGTCAACAGGTGTACCATGGTGAAGTCTTATACTATATGCAACAAGTAGGTCTAATCTAATAAAATTATACCAAGATGTCTATATTTAACAGTTATTGATTGTTTTAACTTTTTGCACCAGTTACCTAAGATGCAGAACTGATTAGTTACTGTTATTTCTCAGTTGAAATTAATGAATGAAGAAATATGTTGTTCTTTCAAGAGATTAATGTCAGTATTACAAAATTTAAAAAATGAATTTTAATAAAAGTAAGAAATGGCTACATGCGTATGAGTTGTGCTTCTGTGAGTGTGTAAGTTTTGTTGCCTATGTCTGATGAAGGACTTAGTCAAATAGCTGAATAACATCTATCAGTCTTTTTCATTGTTACTGTGTGTCATACAACATCTCTTCTATGTCGTGAGTAGCAATCTGTCCTTTTCATACTGTTGTCACACCCAAGTAAGTCATAACTGAGGGCAATAAATACATTAGCCTCTAAATCTAAATCAGTGCCTAGCAATTTAACTGACACAAATATTAGTTCCATACTGCATATTTAGACAGAGCAGAAAAGTGACACAGACACTTGAAAGTATTTGTGATTATACTGTAACAGGAGGAGCTGGGTCATTTACAGCTTGATGCTTTTATAGGACAAATTCAGATAGTGAAGGTGTTTTTCCAGAAGTATAAGTAAATAAGGGTTCTAGACCTTGGTTGTTGACTCATTCTTGAGAGTATTAGCAGATAAAAGCTGATTTGGTATTTATCACAACATTAAATGACAGTAAATTGCAAAACATTTAAATAAAATACAATCAATCTCAGGAAATGTGGTAACATTTATTTTCTGACAATTAAAATAATACATAATTCCCAGATCACAAAGGTGCTTGAATGAGGGATGCACTGCATGCTGACCTGAGTTTGATCACTGATTTGAAGATATTGAGACAATGCTAGCTAAAATTTTTAAAAAAGGTTCCCAAATTGGAGAATTTAGAACCCAGAACACAGAATATCATTATGCCCAATAGAACAGGACCAGAAGGAGGAGAAAAAGTAGTAGAAAAACTAAAGCAAGGACAGAATTTACCATGGAGATTTTATAACTATTTTATTAATGGACGTAGCAAAAAATGGAAGCTAGTTTCTTATTTAAAAGTCAAGAGGATTTTGCAGACATATTGCAATAAGACCTTTTATGTGGTATGACATCATCAAGCCACCAAACAAAGTGTGTTAAAAGCCCCTTTTCACACAGTTGTCCACTCATTCCTAGACTCATTTAAGATGCAAAATGTAACTTGTTCTGTTGCTGCAAACACAGGAATAAGTGAAAGCAAATTTTCATTCTCTTACAACTCAGTTGCTTAAAAATCAAGTAGTAAATTTCAGAATGAGATTTTCACTCTGCAGCGGAGTGTGCGCTGATATAAAACTTCCTGGCAGATTAAAACTGTGTGCCCGACTGAGACTCGAACTCGGGACCTTTGCCTTTCGTGGGCAAGTGCTCTACCATCTGAGCTACCGAAGCATGACTCACACCCGGTCCTCACAGCTTTACTTCTGCCAGTACCTCATCTCCTAGCTTCCAAACTTTACAGAAGCTCTCCTGTGGACCTTGCAGAACTAGCACTCCTGAAAGAAAGGATACTGCGGAGACATGGCTTAGCCACAGCCTGGGGGATGTTTCCAGAATGAGATTTTCACTCTGCACTCTGCACTCTGCCAGTATCTCGTCTCCAACCTTCCAAACTTTACAGAAGCTCTCCTGCGAACCTTGCAGAACTAGCACTCCTGAAAGAAAGGATACTGCAGAGACATGGCTTAGCCACAGCCTGGGGGATGTTTCCAGAATGAGATTTTCACTCTGCAGCAGAGTGTGCGCTGATATGAAACTTCCTGGCAGATTAAAACTGTGTGCCTGACCGAGACTTGAACTCGGGACCTTTGCCTTTCGCGGACAAGTGCTCTACCATCTGAGCTACCGAAGTGCTAGTTCTGCAAGGTTCGCAGGAGAGCTTCTGTAAAGTTTGGAAGGTAGGAGATGAGATACTGGCAGAAGTAAAGCTGTGAGGACCGGGCGTGAGTCGTGCTTCGGTAGCTCAGATGGTAGAGCACTTGCCCGCGAAAGGCAAAGGTCCCGAGTTCGAGTCTCGGTCGGGCACACAGTTTTAATCTGACAGGAAGTTTCATATCAGCGCACACTCCACTGCAAAGTGAAAATCTCATTCTGGAAACATCCCCCAGGCTGTGGCTAAGCCATGTCTCCGCAGTATCCTTTCTTTCAGGAGTGTTAGTTCTGCAAGGTTCGCAGGAGAGCTTCTGTAAAGTTTGGAAGGTAGGAGACGAGATACTGGCAGAAGTAAAGCTGTGAGGACCGGGCGTGAGTCATGCTTCGGTAGCTCAGATGGTAGAGCACTTGCCCGCGAAAGGCAAAGGTCCCGAGTTCGAGTCTCGGTCGGGCACACAGTTTTAATCTGCCAGGAAGCTTCAAGTAGTAAATTTATATTAGGTTATCCAGATTTTGGTTTTCTGTGGTTAAAATCTAATTTTCTTTCCTTCTGCCTTACTAATCAAGGAGCATGGGGTAACTGGTCACTTATTACCCTTGCGATATATCACAAATCAAATTGCCTGACACAGGCACTGCTTACTGATGTGTTTTTCCTGGGGCCATTAACTCCCAGTGATACTGTAGTATCTAACATCATTTTAACCACTTTGGAAAAGCTGACAGGAAGAATTTTTGTAGTTAGAATGAGGCACACATTTTGTACAGTGTTATCCTGTCACTGTTTAATTTGGGGAATGAAATTTCTTGTAGGGCAATATCATGCTACGCAATGAAAGTTCCACATTTGCTTGTAACAGATGTTACAGAACAGGTGTGGAACTATACTTTACATGCCATATCTTTTCACCAGAAATTTTTAGGATATCCGATATTGCTTGTATGATGAAATTTAATTGCACAATACTGATATTAAAAAAAAAAAAAAAAAAAAAAAAAAAAAAAAAAAAAAAAAAAAAAAAAAAAACACAAGAAACTCCACAGTCTGACATCATGAGCCACACGTATTTGACTGAACATGCCATCATCCTTTTCCCATGGAGTTATTGGGTCTCAGTGTGGAGTATGTGGTTTGCTGGCTATTCAACCAGTTGATACTGTTTGTTTTCCTAAGCCTGTGGTGTTACTTCTGTTTTATACAGGGTGTCCCAAGAGGATTACCAGTATTCAGTGATATACCAGGAACATTCATCTGAAGCATAAAACCTTATGTGGTCATATGCTGTATTCTGGATGTTTTCTAATGTAATATTTATATGTTACTGTGGCCTCTAGTAAAAATGTGCTGCAGTACAAAATTAAACTACATTAAATTTCCTACAAAAAGGTCCTATTAATTTTTTCTCTGGGACTAATAGTTTGCGTAAAGAGAGCGAGAGAGTACTGAAAATCTCTTGTGACACACATATGCTGTAGCTTAGGTAGTTTTTGTAGGCCAGTTAGAGGTTGATTCCTCTTAACTTCCTCTACACTACTGTGGTATATTGTAAACAAAGATAATGTATTGAATAATACAGAAAACAAATAACACTGTACATTAAATGTGTTCTATTTCAGAAACCATTTGGAGTAGGGTATATGACCATATGAAATTTTTTGCTTCAAATGATCATTTCTGTCTTATCCCTCAATATTGACCATTCCTCCTGGAACATCCTGTGTAACTTTATACGTGCTCTTGCAAGGGTGAGGGCACCTCATCCAATCGTGCCGCAACAAAAAAGTACTTCACAGTATCAGAAATTGAACTTGGGTCCTCAGAGGGGAAGTCAGAATGCTGCCACTTAGCTGTGGAAGAGAAACCAACAATGTTTTAAAAATACACATTCCAAAATTGTGATCTATTATTGGAAGTTTTAAGATGGAGTTTATTAATAATGCTTAGCAAAATTGCATAAAAAATGTAACGGAGTGTGCATGTGTGTGTGTGGGGGGGGGGGGGGGGTCGTGAGCACATGCACCCATATGTGTGCGTATGTCCACTAAAATGTTTTATTATTTATAGCTTCCTGACACAGAAACACTAATGTTTCGAGATGGACGTCGCCGTATTGACATGGTTCTTGTATATGAGGAAGAAGAGCTAGGTGTCATGACAGAAGCAGAGATGTTACGAAGGGAGAGAAGACGTGTCTTCCAGGAGAACCTCCTTGCTGCTGGGTTGGAGCTAGAGCTGGAGGGGAAAGAGGTAAGTATTAACACCAGCATAAAAAATAATGGTGATCACTAGAAATAAATTCCATGACCTCCTGTCAGGGGCCAGCAATGCTAAACAGTAGATTACAGAGGTGATTAATAAGTGTAAATAAATGACATATTTGTAAACTTTGTTCTGAAAGATAATAATATAAATGTGACTTGAGATTATTTATTTTGTTGCCTTTGAAAATAAAAAAGAACAGGTACAGTCATCTACATTACCCAAAAAAGGGGAGAAGCAGTCTATGGTACCTACAATTTTTCCCTTTAAAATTGAGATTTTATTGATATTGTAAAATTATAATAAAATTCCTGTATACTGCCAGTAGACATATATGAAAGTGCATACACCATCCTAGCTTTCAGAAGTAATATTTTTTTTTCCACAGGGAAGTCAGAGAAGTTAAAAAATGAAGGATAAGAAGCTCAGACCCATCATCCATCTCATGGTGGCTTTAAGTTACCTGCCCTTCCGTTTAATGGGAATTTTCTTTTGACACTACTGATGTACCAGACAGCGTGTATTTGGTTTTTCGGCAGTTATCCATATCCACATAGGTGAATACTGAATTGGTTCCCACATTTCGCCACAAACACATTTTACACAAGCACTTGGAAAAATGATGTCAGATATGACCATACAATATATACTACATGCCGTCAGAAGAGGTACACAGATTTCACCCTGGGGAGGAGGAGGAGGGGGGGGGGCTGGAAGGAGCTATGTAAAATTCCCTTGGGAATGATCACACCATCTTAATAATAGTGTATAGTATATCTGTATTATAGTACCTATTTATATACAGTGTCTCTATCTAGTATACATATAGTGTATCTTAATAATAGGTTTATTGAAAAAAGAGGTGCTGTGACTTACCAAACAGGAAAGCACTGGTAGATAGACACAATAAAAAACACACAAACACACACACAAATATCAAGCTTTCGCAGCCCATGGTTGCTTCATCAGGAAAGACGGAAGGAGAGGGAAAGACGAAAGGATGTGGGTTTCAAGGGAGAGGGTAAGACCTACCTTAGGGGGAAAAGGGACAGGTATACACTCGCACAAACACACACATATCCATCTGCACATATACAGACACAAGCAGACATATGTAAAGGCAAAGAGTTTGGGCAGAGATGTCAGTCGAGGTGGAAGTACAGAGGCAATTGTATGGTAGATTACGGAAAAAGGGAAGGTGAATACAAAGTGAAACTACTTGCACAACCAATATAATAATATAATTATCCATATCCACATAGGTGAATACTGAATTAATATATTTTTTAATATATTTTCCCCATGTGGAATGTTTCTTTCTATTATATTAATAATAGGTTTGGTATACACGAAATGGGAGAAGTATCATACCAGTCCAAACCTAGCATTGGATGGTTACAGGGCACTAAAATTGATGGCTGACTGGCAGGTATCTGAACACTGAACAGTTCCCTTGTTGTAGATACACATTGAAAACTCAAATGAATTAAAGAAATTATTCTTAGGAAAAATAATTATTGTGAGTTTCTTCCTATTTATTAGCTATTTCTTTTATTAACAATGTAGGAAAAGACAGATTGCTACTTACCATAAAGAAGACACATCTAGTTGGAAACTGTTGGGTGGAGGATATGTTGTAAGCGTAACTCCCAGCTGTACAGTTCAGAAAACTTGGCAGTGGAGAGAGGATCCAGATGGCTCAAGTAGTGAAGCAACCATTGAAATGAAGTGTGTTGTGCTCAGCTGCATGTAGTGCAGTTTACTTTGCTCTTGGCCACCATTTGGTGGTGGACATTCATCTTGGTGAACAGCTGGTTGGTAGTCATACCAATATAAAAAGCTTTGCAGTGATTGCGCCAGAGCTGGTAAATGACATGGCTGCTTTGACAGGTGGCCCAGCCCCTGATTAGGTAGGATAAACCTATGACAGGACTCGAATAGGAAGTGCCAGGTGAGTGGATTGGGCAGGTTTTGCACCTGTGTCTTCCACAAGGATATGATCCTTGGTGGAAGGGATTGGGATTGGGAGTGGCATAGGGATGGACTAGGATGTTGTGGAGGTTGGGTGGGTGACAGGACACTGCTTTAGGAGGGGTGGGAAGTATCTCAGGTAGGATGTTCCTCATTTCGGGGCATGATGATAGGTAATCAAAGCCCTGGCGAAGGATGTGGTTCAGTTGTTCCAGTCTGGGGTGGTATGTATAGATTACCTGTGCCTAGCTAGGTGACTTTGGAAAAAATAAAATACCAAGCTTGAAGTAGTCTGTAATAATTATAGCAAATATACAAATTTCTGGTTGTGAAAAAATAGTTGACAAAAATATCTGTGGGATCTTAAATAACTGGGATTTGAGCAGTTTAGACATGTGGATGCAGTGAAGAAAGTGAGTTTGGTAGAGGAAGAGAGGAAATACGAGGCAATCCAGGAATCCATTACCATGCACACAAAGATATTGAAATGTGCTGCTCTGCTATAACGGTATACAGAACAATATTAATTTGACTATACTGGTGTTATGACTCTCCAGAAAATGAGAATTGTCATTTTAGTGAAAAACAGGAACAAAAAATGGTAGAATTGTTTTCCAAAAGCAAACAGAAAGCAAAGGCTACAAAATATAGTATCTTATTGTAATTTTATAAGTAAATTGTCCATTTCTGGTGACTAACATACAAGTAATATGATGATTTTTCACATGTACGAAAAGAATGTTTTATAAAAACAGTAAATAGCAGTTTCCTGCAAAAACCTTTGTAGTTTTGTAATGTATGCAATTTTGGGTCCACATCAGTTTGGATAATTTGGAGATTGCTATTTTTTTCTACAATACATGCTTCCTATTTCAGGATTTGTAGATGACTACTTATTTCTGTTCAAGAGTGAATTGAATTGAATTTGATCCTGGAGGATTACATGGTGTACAGTGAATGTAAATGTGATACAGGATACATCAAACATAGAAAACATTCATTGTCACATACTTCCTAAGCATTTTTCTTACATTCTAACATCACTGATGATAGGTAACAGTATGTACAAATTTAATGTGATGTGTACTCTTCAATGCTGCAAAATTCCTTTTTCACCAATCTGTCTTTGAGGTTCTTTGAAAACTTAATGTCATGTGTATTATCACAAAGACTTCTTAGTAATTTGATACCTGAATATTATGATCCTTTTCCAAGCATTGTCAGTCGGTGGGATATGCTTCATATGTCATTCTTCCTCCATGTCTTGTGGGTCCAATCTGCACTATATTTTGTGATGCATATTAAAGTTTTACATATTTACAAGGAAGTAAAAGTTAAAAGTCTAGTCATTTGAAGCAGTTGCTGCGTCTTTAAGAAGTCTTTTTTCTTAATATGATCCTGATTGCTCTTTTTTGGAATGTGAACACCCTTTTTACTTGTTGAATGTTTGAGCTTCCCCAATCTGTCACGCCATACTGCAGGTATGGTTTGAAGAGTCAGTGGTATATTGTGCACAGAAGCTGCTTGTCTGCGTACAGTGATAGCTGCCTCATTATGAATATGATGGAGCTGAGTTTCTTACAGACAGAATTAATATGTTGCTTCCATTTCAGCTCATTATCCACAGTAATACCTAAGAATCTAGTGGATTCTGGTTCTTCCAGTCTCATTTCATCCACCTCCAAACCATTGTGCACAGCCATCTCTTTATTTCTGAACACTGCAGTCCACCTTGGTAGCTGCATGGTCAGCATGGACGACTGCTATGCAGAGGGGTCCAGATTCGATTCCCAGCTGAATCGGATATTTATCCTGCTCAGGGACTGGGTGTTGTGTTGTCCTCATCATCACCTCATCCACATCGACACACAAGTCACCAAAGTGGTTTCAGCCCACAACACTTGCACCAGGCGACTGGTCTACCTGACAGAAGGCCCTAGTCACACGACATTATTTGAACACTGCATACGTAGTCTTTTTTAGGTTTATAACAATTCCATTTTCCAGGAGCTACTGAGCTGTAGTGTTTGCAGATATGTACACTCTTCTCTCAAGCTGTACCACATTTTGGCCTCTCAAAGAGTCCAAAGGGAGTGGTAATCATTGTTTTTTCTATGCCCTCAGGTACCACAGGGACCTGCATGTATGCCTTCGCACTGTTGATTTTCTAAATGCAGTTGCAGCTGCCAAAGCATGGCTGAAGTCCAGCAAATGTGACACTGCATATCTGTCTGGCACTGTCCTTAAATTTAGTGCATGGTAATCCCCAGATTGTCTTTCTTGGGCAGAAAACGCAAGGCAGAAGACCACAGGCTGCTTGAGGGTCAAATGACATATTTTTGCAACAGTGCCTTGAACTTGTCTGAGGAAATCTGCACCCAGAATCAGCTCGTTGATGTTGGCCATTGTGAAACTCCACTAAATGTGTGGTGTGGTCCAAGATCCACATTCTGATAATGAGTGCCATATGTTTTTATGGTGAAATTGTTTGCTGTGGTGAGGAACAGTGTTTCAGAGTTGTTATGATCTTTTAACATGGTTCTGGGCAAATCTGATAAATTTGACTCAGTGTCTACCAGGTACCTCATGCCCCCACTCCATTCTGCCACAAACAGACACTTCAATATAGCACTGCAGCCAGGTGCGTCTAGGTCCAGTCGCAGCTGGCATCTGGGTGCGAGGACCTCGGCCGCTTCACAGCTGAAACCGGAGTGATACCAGCAGACACTGCTTGGAATCTGCTCTGCTGTACTGTTAGAGTGGCTGTTATTGTTGTGTGGACCAAGTGAGCCATGCCGCCCGTAGCCTGATCTGCTGCTGCTGTGATGCCCACTGCCGTCTTGCCACCAGCACGTCAGCCGTCGACCTGTGTACAGAGTGCTGCCACTGGGGCAGTCAAGTTCTGCATGAGGTGCTGAAGGTTAGTGTCCATTGCAGGGGCTGGGGGAAGCATGTGTTACCGTGGAGTGAAGGTGGCTGGTAGGGGAAAGGGTTCATAGGCAGCTACAGATGCCGCCCTTGGTGCCGTTGCCAACAAACCATGCACCCTATCTGCCAGATCTGCTATGGTGTCCAGCTGCGTGTTGTTCTGCATGGCTATCACTGCTTGAACTTGGAAGGGGAGGCTGCACACCCAGATAGAATGCAACAGTGAATCCAGAACCATGTGAAACTATGTGAGGCTCTGTAGGTGTAGGAACTGTAAAGACCTGCAGTCACCGCATTTTTGTTGGTGCAGCAGTTGCTGTACTTGCTGCTCCTTGGTTGACAAAATCCAGTGTATCATCTCATCTTTATGCCGCTTGTAGGAGGACTACATCAGCAGGGTGATTATTATGTCCCACACTTCAACCACATAATTCTAGGCCAGTTGGCTCACCACATGTCCAAATTTCGTGAGGTCACATGTGATGCTGTTGCTTACAAAAACTGCCTCCGCCTGGCTAAACCACATGAATGAGTCTTGGGACCAAAAGGGGGGCAGCCTAACCAACACATGTCCAGCACTGGTCGCCGCTCCAGAGGAGGTGGAGGGCAGTGATGTGGTGCTGTTTTGCGCATGCAAATTTTCATGTGCTGGCTCCTGGTGGGCAGTGGCCATGTACTTTGCCCATGACTGCAGCTCATTTTCCAGCAACTGATTATGTGCCAACAGCTCTTCTAGATGCATTTTCAGATCGTCCATGGTTGTCATTGTACTATTGCACAAGTTCTTCAAGAAAAGCGACACATTAAAAGTACTGAGACACACACAAAAGAAAAGCACACTAAAAGAATAAATGTTTGAGTTCCAAATATTGTCTGCACAAGACTGTGGGTGAGCACAGAAATGTTCAAAAGTGAGTCCGCTCACGATTATTCCTGGTCACTTATGCCACTCGAGTCTATCATCAGGTTTTTCCCTACAAATGAACATTTCAGGGTCATTACTGGAGCAAGCATTGTGTTGTGCCACTTTCAAACCTACCGTACTGTGGGCTGTCTTACTGCCATGCCCATGCACTAAGTCCAAGCTGTAGGTATGGGTGATAGTAATTAAATACATGTGGTTATGCATAGCACATTCATTCACAGCAATATACGTACACATGAAAGTTGTAATAATTACTCTGGAAATGTCCGCATGTGTGATAGAGTAGTGAATAGCTCAACCACTGATTCCAGAGGGTATACGCTCCTCAGTGATTGAATGCACAGTGCAGACTCATGGCTGCATAAGGCAATGGACGAGTGTCTGGCTGAGTGTGCAAATGTTCTCATGTTTCACAGATGTCATTTAATGCATGGGCGCAAGAAATGTAGCAAACAAGTGTCGGTTGTCCGATTTGTGTATGTGACAGCGGGGAGCGCGCATTGTGCTCGACCCATGTGGACTGTGGTTGGCGATATCACAGAATGCCACAGACGTCCATTGAGTAACAATGGCTAGCTCATACTGGTGTCTCTCTTTGTGTCCTGCGTGCTCTTTGGTGCTGCATTGTTGACATGCTTTGGACTAATGCTACTTTTTCGCAGGGATGCATGTGGACAAATGTTGACCCATTGACTGTGTCGTGTGCAGTTGCCATGCTACTGTCAGAGGCTGCTATGGCCCCATTACGGATCCGTGTGGCTCTCCACATTTGATCAATTTGTTTTCTGACTGATATGCACTCCCTGTTGATAAATATTGTTTCCTGTTGCATAAGTATGATTCTATCTACTCACCTGCTTGCCTGTGAGTACCATAATTTTCCATTTTTCTTATCACTATATGATGGTCAGCAGTGTCAAATGCTATGGATAGACCCAGAAACATTGTGGATACAACTTGTTTTTCATCTAAGGACAGTATAATATATTCTGTCAGACTGGCAATTGCTCATTCCATAGATTTACTCTTTCTGAAACCATTCTGAGATGGTATAAGAATATTGTATTTGTCCAGATAATCAAATAATTTATAATCAATTTAAGCATTTCCACAATTTTGAGAAAATATCAGTGACACTGGCCCATAATTGTTGGGGTCACCCTTATCCCTTTCCTTGAACACTGGCACCACCCTGCTTATCTTCAGTTTTTCTGGAGAGACTCCATCTCTGAAAGAGCTGTTTGCTATGTCAAGTAATAGTGAGATTATTTGCTCACTTACTTGCTTATATTTCACCATCACCAGCTGATTTCTTGGGCTTCAATGTTTGTATGGTTTTCTTGAGGTCATTTTCTGTGATTGGTTTCAAGAACATAGTTCTGCTTCATTTTTTGATAACTTAGTAACCTTCTTTTGTAGACTATTTCTTTCAAGTTTTAAGTTCTCTATCACATTTATATAGTTATTGTTGAGTATGTTGGCTGTTTCTGTACCATCTGTAACCACTGTGTTGTCTATTTTCATTAACCTGATATCTGTTACTTTGTCCGATCCAGCCTATTCCTTTCTTTCACCATTAATTGAATTCCAAGCTTCCTTTACCTTGTTTTTTGAGTTCATTATGATGGCATTAATAGCTCTTGCTTTTGCCTCTCCAATTATTTTTCTGTACTTCTTTCATAGTATTTTATTATTTTAAGTTTCAACTCTTTGTCTCAGATTCTGCAGCTTCATTTGCAGTTCTATTATTTGAACTGTAATACACTTTGTCTGATCCTGCAGCTTTTCTCATCTCTTTACTTTGGGGAATGCTACATTAAAATGGTGTTTAATTGTTGTAGTAAATGATTCATACATTTCCGTTCTGCACCTGTAGAGTTTCATTCCAGGTTTCCCTGCTTAATATTGTTCTAAAGATGATAATACACTGTTCCCTGGTACTCCTGGTTTCTTTGGTTGTATGTTTTGGTTCTCATATTATGTCCTTACCTCTGCCGAAGCAGATCAGCTACCCATGATGAGCAGATTTCTGATTGGACTACACATGATTCAAAGTTACATCTGCTAATGTTAGTAATGATGTTTGCAATAATTATCTGACTTCAAGAAGTCACTCTTGTCGGTGCTGATATTGTTGCCTCCATATTGTATAGTATTAACAATCCTTCAAAATCTTGTCATCTTTTCCCATGTCAGTATTGAAGTCTCCACATATAACAAAGTTTTTCTTCACATTCATTCTTAGTAGGTAAATCTTTTCAAAAAGATGCTAATCTTGTCACTTGGTGATCAATAGACACAAAACTATCAAGATTCATCAGTCACTACATCAGTAATTTCAAAGTCTTTTTCTCTGGGTAAGTCTTTAGGAGCTTTCCTGTTTTAATGTACATTCATCTTCAGAAAAAAACAATACACCTTGAATGACTGTAGATAAGATGTTCATATTCACAGGACATGTACGTTAGTATGCTCTGGAGAAATGATTAGCATTTGAATCACATCAGCCAGTGAGTTCAAGGTCAACATCGCTATCACAGCACAGCGCCACCTACTGTTAAAATGTCCCTGTGGCTCTCATTGTTGTTATAAACTGAAGGTAATGGATGAGTGTGACTTGAGCAGATGTGCAGGATACCTTGCAGGCATATGCACGAATTATACCACCAAATCAGTGAGTTTGAAAGAGGACACAATATAGGCATGAGAGAATGTGATGCATCCATCCAGTAAATTGCTTCTTTTATGGGATGAAGTGTTTTGGCAATGCAGCAGGTGTACACAGGCACATTGCACCTCCCAGACCACCCCCCTTGAATACCAACACCTCATCCGAATGGCATTGCAGGACAGATGTATGTCCCTCTTGGCTCTGGCACAACAGTGGAACAATGAAACACGTCGTACACTATCAGGATTGACAGTCCGTTGCCATTTATTACAGCATGGGCTACGTGCACATTATTCACTTTCCATCTACCTTTGACAGATGTGCAGAAACATGCTAGATGGCAATGGTGTATGGAACTATGTCACTGGGAACAGGAATGGCATCAGATAGTGTTTTTAGACAAATTCAGGTTCTTTTTGCTTGAGAATGATGGCCACATTTTGGTTCGCCACAGACAGGGGGACCAGCATCACAGTGACTGTATTTACCCTGGACATGCAGCGCCATCTCAAGGCCTTTTGATATGGGGTGCTATTGGGAACAGCCACAGGTTATTGTTGGTTCAGTTCAAGGGCACTGTGACCTATGTCAATGGTATCCTGAAACCTGTAGTCATACCCTTTGTGCACAACACCCTGAATGCAATTTTGCAGCAAGACAGTGCCAGGAAAATATGCCTTCTTGGTGTCACAGAATGTCAGCCTTTTGCCCTGGCCCACAAGATCACCAGACTTGTCACCAATCAAAAATGTGTGGGATATGGTGAAATAACACATACAACACTGTAACCCACTACCAACCACCACAGATGAACTTTGGAACCAGGTGAATGCAGCATCGATGGCTATACCAGAAGACACTATAGGTGCTTCATACACATTGATGCCATCACCCATGGAACAAGTTATCAGGGCCTATGGTGGACCCTGTACCTACTAGGCTACAGGACACATGCTGAACTGAGGTGACTGAAATCCTAATCATTCCTGCAGAACATTCTAATGTACATGACACTTGAATATGGAGGTCCTTTCTCTAATTGTTCAAGGTATTCTGTTTTTTCCTTAATGTGAATGTGTACAGAAACTCCACCACCTTATGTGTAGCTCTACAGAAGTAACTGGATAAGGTATAGTCCTTTATTGTTGAGTTAGCTATCTGACTTTCAGATAGACTGTGTTCACTGATACATAGTATGTCTGGTTGTATTTCACTTAGGACTACTTCTGCTTCAGTTCCTTGTTACCATTTTATTGAATATTCTGAAGTAGTACGTTTATGTAACTTTTCTTTTGCTGGGTTACATGTTGTGGACTTCATTCTGGGAGAATATTCTATAGTCCTCCTTTTTTGTGTGGCACTTATATTTTGTTTCTTCAGCTGCAACAATTTATTTTTTTACCCCCACCAGGCCATGTTAGTTTCCCTTGCTTTTGATTATTTTGCAGACATCTGTAAACATTATGTTGAGTGTTATGGACCCTAATCTGTTTAAATGTGCACCATCCTTTCCTAGGCAGTTTTCACATACAAAGTTGTCTGTGCTTGAAGATGACCACATTGTTCTTTGACAGCATAATTTATTTTGCATATATATTTGTCAGTCACTGACCTCGTTTTTATAATTCCTCTGAATATCAGCAGGGATCCCACAGAGACAGTTCTTGCCAAATGAATCATATTTTTTGTTTCATTAATAATTTCTTCACAGCAGCAGCTTTTTAACAGATTTGTTCCAAAATGTATAAAGACACTACTGTAATGTGTTGTGGTTTCAGAATCCAGTTTTGTATTCATCTTTTTTTAATTTACTATATTTTTAAGATGTTTGCTCAGTTGTATTCTAATTCCTGGTCTGATATCAGATATGCAGTTGGGGACTGATGTTTGGCGACTGATATTTTTCAGCAGTGAATCACTAACTATTAAAAACTCATTTTTGGTCCCTTGCATAGCTGTGGTCTTCTCTTTTCTTTTATTGTAAGTCACCATTTCCATTTATTTTTATCTACAGGTTTTCTGCCTTGCTGAGTTGATCATGACATTGGAAATGCTGGATGTGTTGTTGTTTATAAGGTTCATAGCCACACATGTATTTTCATGGTCTTGCTTCTCTGTTTGATTTATTTCACACACACACACACAGGACTGCTTTTGTGCGTTACTCTATCATTTTCTTTCTTTATGGTCAATATTTCTGTTTTTAGAGTCTCAGTGTCACTTTGTAGTTGCTGTATAATTTTATTTTTCAAGACCACTGCACTTAAAAGATTGGTCGTATCATCATGAAAACAGCTGTGGCATGTCCATGGAGAATCATGATTAATGAATTTCAGATTTACTTTCACACAGTTTTTGTGTAACCAGAAGTTGCGTTTTACACACAAAACACCTTTCATCACTCACTTGTCACATTCCCTACACAAAGAAATGTTAATTTTTTGCCTTTTTTAATGAGAGCAAAGTGTCAGTACACTTTCCTGTCAGTGCCCTCTTGCACTGTTTCTGTGGTATAGAAGGAGCTGTTGACTTGTCATTTCTGTTGTTTGTCAGATATTACATTCCCATAGGTAGACTGTCAAAGACTTCTTTAGCTGTGTGTTTCACTCCTTTCTGTGTCAAAGTTAGATTTTGTGTAGGAAAGTGCAGATCAGTTTTTCCTTTTAGTATTTTATTTGTAAATGTCTGTATTACTCTCAAATTGTAATGGATTGTTGACATTAAATTTCATTAGTCACTCAATGTACTGTGAGACTGTGGTTAATATTCCCACTTCAGTAAACAGATACCTGCATGATGTGCGTGTGTGAACATCACACACAATTCCAATAACTTCCTTTTGTGCAGCAAACACCTTTTCTCCTGTGGGACTTCAGTGAATGAAACTATCGTAGTTTATTTATTTCTATGTCCACAAAGCTGGCACTTATTTATATGGAAAAAGCAGTAGGATCTACACATTTTAGCAAGTTCATAGAGTTTTTCTAGCCTTGAGTTTTCATCAATAAGCAAACCCAAGAACATAAAACTTTCTACGATGTTTATTATTTTTTATTTGTGCACTACATTAATAGGAAATGGGGCTATTTTTTACATTACAAAACTAGGTGAACTGTGTTTTTTTCCAAGATTAAAGCTATTTCATTTGTGTAAAATCATCTAATGATTTTAACAATTTTTTTATTACTCTAACATCTTTTTACATCTTCTTTCTTAACTAGGAACTAAACCCAGCATGTACAGAACCATACATGTCATGAAAACTTAATTTCTTCAATAGAGTACCTTGAATGAGACACTGAAATCCTTTCAGTAACTTGCAGAAGATCCCAGCTAGTGGTATCTTATCATTTAAAATTTTTATTTTGTGCCCAGTGAAAATATAAACAGCTACCATAGGAGGGTATCCCTTTTGAACTACAAATTGTAATTGACTAGGTATTCCATTACTACGCAGGCTGGTGACTGTACTTGAGTACATTACCTTCTCAAAAATTTTGGAAATTCTTGTATGGAATGACACTCACCAATGGCTATTACATCTGCGGACTCACAAAAAGAGTCTTAATAATGATGTATTTCAGTCTGTGAAAACACCCTAAATTAATGACATATTACTTAAGTGACTGACAACATTACATATTATAGGTTCACAACTTTATAATGTGTTGCTGAAACTATTTTCAACACGATAAGAACTTTTGCTTTTAAAGATTGAATGATTCTTCCTTGTTTAGGATGGGGAAGTGTGAGAATTTTTCAATTTGTTTTGCCTTGCTTTTTCTTCTGAAATTATTTTCTCAACTGATTATAAAATATATTGGTTGCATATGAACTGTCTATTACAATGCTTGGCTACTTGCTTTTGAAGCTGCAGGGGAGATTATAAGTAACACCAACATTTATTAGGGAGTGAAAACAGTTGCATTAAGTATCACATATTGTGTACACAAGGTAAAAAATGACAGTGCATGGACAGAGCTGTCATTTGTACTCAGATGATTCATGTGAAAATGTTTCCCGTGTGATTATGGACATTCGATGGGAATTAACAGACTTTGAATTCAGAATGATAGTTGTAACTAGAAGCATGGGACATCCCTTTTCAGAAATTGTTAGGGAATTCAGTATCTGAAATCCACAGCGTCAAGAGTGTGCCAAGAATACCAAATTTCAGACATTAGCTCTCACCATGGACAACACAGTGGTCAACAGCCTCCACGTAATGACTGAGACCAGTAGCACTTGCATAGAGTTGTCAGTGCTAACAGACAAGCAACACTGAATGAAATAACCACAGAAACCGAAGTGGAATGTATGACAAACATATCCTTTAGGACAGTGCAGCAAAAATCAGTGTTAATGGACTATGGCAGCAAATGACAGATGTGAGTGCCTTTGCTAACAGCATGACATCACCTGCAGTGCCTCTCCTTAGCTCTTGACCATATTCGTTGGACTCTTGAAAACTGGAAAATTGAGACCTGATCAGATGAGTCCCAGTTTCAGTTTGTGAAAGCTGATGGTAGGGTTTGAGTGTGGTGCAGACCTGACAACACCATGGGTCCAAGTTGTCAACAACACTGTGCAAGCAGGTGGTGGCGCCATCGTGATGGTATGGGCAGTGTTTACATGGAATGGTTTGGGTTGGATACTTGGTGACCATCTGCAGCCATTCATGGACTTCATGTTCCCAAACAACTATGGAATTTTTGTAGATGACAATGCACCATGTCACTGGGCCACAATTATTCACAACTGATTTGAAGAACATTTTGGGCAGTTTGAGTGAATGATTTGGTCACCCAGATTGCTGACATGAATCCCACCAAACACTTATGGGACATAATTGAGAGGTTAGTTCATCCTCAAAATCCTGCTTCAGCAACATCTTCACAATTATGGATGGCTGTAGAGACAGCATGGCTCAGTATTTCTGCAGGGGACTTCCAATGACTTGTTGAGACCATGCCACATCAAGTTGCTGCATTACAGTGACAAAATGAGGTCTGACACAATATTAGGAGGTATCCCATGACTTTTACCACCTCAGTACATGTGCTTTACTACCTTAACTCAAATTTTACATGTATGGACTAAAATTCAGTTCTTAAACTTGACGAAATTATTAAAATCACAGAAATACTGGATGTGTAGCCAGTATTTAGCAACAGGCAATGTAAGTCTGATAACTAAAGACTTAAACAGACAATAATAATCCCTTTTTATTTTTTATTTTTAACAATGTTATTTTTGTGATCTCTTAACCATGCTTCTGTATGCAGCCATATTATGGAATGCTGGATGACATTATGTGTCATGGATTGTCACGTCATTTGAGTTAACTTCCTGTAAATGTTGAAGCTTTGAGTCCTGTTTTCTGGTCTATAGTAAGGTACAGAAAATGGACCATATGATTGGTTTCATACTCAATTGTCAACTGAACTTTTTATTTAAGCTATTGAAGAAGGCACATATCTTATTTAATTCTTCCTCGCTTCCATTAAAAAGCATAATATGTTATGACTATAACTATAGTAGTAAATTATTTTATTAATGAATGGGTATATTGATGCTAAAAATTTGTTTTGTTTGGTGTCAACGAAAATATAAAGTATTGTGACATGCTTGGTTCCATGGCTAGACCATCATGCTGATATTAAGTTTTGTTTTGAATCTAGGACATCATGCTGCTGCTAAGTTTCATTTTCAATATCAAACTAATTGTGAAAGGGGACAAGTTGTCCTAGCCAGCAATGTTCAAGACACCAGGCAAGATGTTAAACTGCTACAAAAAATAGCACAGAAAATCAGCCTTGGAGTATTATTTGAACAAGTAGAGGTTATACTAACTGATCCACCACTTGCAAACAAAATTACAGTAGAGGCTTAGAAAATCAAAATTGTTGATAAATTTAAATATTTTGGTGAAATCATAACATACAATCTAATTGAGAAACCAGTGTGCCAAAAAACATTTAAAAAGCTGAACAAAGCAAGTTACATTACCAAAAACTCATAAAAACAATAAAAGACTATCTGCAGATGCAAAATTAAAACATTATAAAACAGTAACACAACCAAAAATGACATACGCAGTAGAAATCACCTTCAAAGCAACTAATACAGGAGAAACTGACAAAATACTTAAGACAGAAAGAAGAATAAACAGGACATGCATAAATAAATAATAATAAGTAAATGGGCATTGGAGAATAGCTTCAAGTGAAAGAATACGCAAGAAAATAGACCCAGTAAAGAGGAAGAATCAGGAAAAAAAGTGCATCTCATTCTTTGGACATCTGATTAGAACACCAGAAAACAGAATTAGTAAGAGAATACTAGAAAAATTGTGGAATGGAAAGAACAACATTAAATGGATCACATAAATTAAGGAAGGTAAAAGAACTTCAAATTACATTAGATGACCTCGTCACAAGTTGGCGGGTGTTTAGACTTGCAAACTCGACATTGTGTTCTAGTCACAGCAAGCATTAGATATGAATGAATGTGTGGATTGAATTAATACTTTATTTTGTTAAATAGCATGCTTTCACATTCAACATGATAACCATAAAATGCAATGAACTCACTAACACAAAAGCGTAAACAATCAAGTTTTCCTATGTAACCAGTTGAATTGATATACAAGGAACACAAAAAACAACAACAGTATTAAAGTAATGGAACTCCATTCTGCAGCAAAAAGAAGGCATTGCACAGCACTCCTCACAGCCAGTGTGTGAACTGTGTTGACACCTGCCAAATGATCAGCTGATCATCTGACGTCTGCTGTGGCTGTCGCTTGTCACTACACAGTCCTTTTTAGGATGTCAGAGCATTGTCCATGATTGATGCTTGGAGTACCATCCATGAATTGTGCCAGGAATTATACCTGTTGTCCAGAATGCATTTGCTGTTGAGTCAATGTTGGTGAAGATTCCGATGGAGGCTGCTTAGTGACAGGCAGAGGTTTTGTCTGGTTTTATGGAACATGTGGATGTCAAGATTCTTGTATGATAAATGCTAACTTCACTCTGACAATGGAGAAAGTGTTAATCTTGCCATTTACCAGGGTTTCAAATGTTTACTCACCTCTCTTAATGATGCTATGGGGACCATTCTAAGATGGTGTCAGTGGCGGTGGTGTCAGTAGCAGTGGTGTCAGTGGTGGGTCCTTTCTCTGGGGTGGATGTTGAATTCTGGTGTATTAGTGTTGTGCATCAGAAAATCACGTGGATTGATGACCTTACTGGGAAGTTGTAGTATTTCCCCACATACTGGCTCTGGTGGTGACACTACCATCTCCTGTTTGCCCAAGTTGTGTAGGCCTAGCAAAACTAATGCTAAGGTAGATGTACACTGTGAGTCATGGAATGTTAGTGCGGCTTTAAGCGACTGGTACAATTGTTTAGTCATTCCATTAGTGGTAGCGTGGTTACTTGTTTGTTATGTGGTGCACTGAGCTGCAAAATTTGCTCAATTGGGAAAATAGATCGGATTTGAACTGCCATCCTCTGTCCATTGTTATGTTGTATGGACAACCAAAATGAGAGATCCAATGTGAAACAAATGCAGTGGCTAGTGTCTCAGCTGAAATATTATCCATTGGAGCAGCTTCTGGCCAGCGTATGGGATGGTCTGTTACTGCCAGTAGGTAAAGTTGTCCTTCTGAAGGAGACAGTGGAGATATGACATTAATATGAAGGTGTGTAAATTGTGCTGTCAGTGCTTGAACATGACAAGATAGCTTGCTGCGCTTGCATTTTACACATGTGTGAGCCCATGTTTGAGAGTCTTTTTGTATCCCAGGCCACACAAAACTGCTAGCTATTAGTTGAACTATTGTCTTCACACTAGGGTGGCATAGCTTTCAACGACTGGCTTGCAGAATGCTGAAGGAATGAACAGATGAATTTTCCCATTTCAATCCTCACCGTATAACTTGGCATTCAAGGCTGGAATTCGCCAGGCTCAAGTTGAAGAGCAAATGTGGTATATTTTACAAAATCCTGAAGTTCCCAGTTAGAATCTAGAGCTTGGACTTGCTATGTAAAGTCAACTGTCTTCATGAAACAAAGGAAACTCCAGGTAGGAATATCAACAATGGAGGACAAGACAGATTATTGCTTACCATAAAGAAGACACATTAAGTTACTGGCAAGCACAATTAAAAGACACTTACCTAAAGCTTTCAGCCACAGCCTTCATCAACAAAAGAGATATACACACCATTCATATACACGAGGAAGCACACTTCATCCTCACATGACTGCTAAATCCAGCATCTCAGGCCTGAGATGCTGGAGTTGGTGGTCATATGTGCATGAGATGTGCTTGCTTGTGTGTATGAATGACATGTGTCTCTTTTTTAGTGATGGACACTGTGGCTGAAAGCTTAATATTAGTGTCTTTTGTGTCTTTCTGTGACCTAATGTGTCTTCTTTATGGTAAGTAGCAATCTGTCTTTTCCTACATTGTCAACTATCTGCTCACCTAGGAGAGGCAGTCTTGCCACTACATTGTCAATTCCTGATACATGCCTTTCACAATTTGTGAAATACACTAATGAATTCCAGTTGATTATATTGTCTGTATTGTCTTAGGGAACATTGGTCATTATTTTGCTGAAAGGCATAGGGTAGGGGTTTATAGTCTGTACAAATGATGAAATCCTTCACTTCCAACTGTGTAGAAAATATTTAATGGGCTCATAAACTGCCAGCAATTTGCAATTATACACACTCCATTGTTGCTGAGCTGGACAGAGTTATCATGAAAAGAATTTATTTATTTTATTTATTTATTTATCCATCCGTTGACAATAAATATTGTATGGATGTAAGTGTCTGCCACACCTCATCTACATACTGCTGCACTGTAGCACTGATTGCTGTTTGGGTAGTGTCTATTATGATTGTGAGAGATGCTACTAAGGCCGGATGTGCAAGGACTGCATTTGCTATACTTTTCTTATATGCTTAGAACACATTTTTCGTTGACTCTGTCCACTTCACTGGCATTTTGCCTTTAACCTTAGGACCAGCCAAAACTGTGATATGATGTTCATTGAGTTCTGCCACAAGAGGTAGGTGACATCAACAGATGTTAAGAACTCCAGGGAATCTTTGCAATTCCTTCACAATTTCAGGCAGTGGAATACTTAAAAAAGCATTGACTTTCTCTGGTAATGGCACTGATCTAGCTAATGATATGAGCTGGCCTAAAAAGATAACCTTTGCCTGGCCAGAAACACTACTCTATAATTGTCAAGGCACTTAAATACCTCATCAGGTGCTGTTTATGTTCCTCTGGGGTTGCTGAAAAAATGAATATAACATCAGGATACGCAAAGCAATACCACAAGCATTGTAAAACTGAAACTATAAATCTGTGCAATGTCAGGGCAGCATTTCTTAATCTGATGTCATAAACAGGCTTTGAAATAGACCAAATGTTGTTATAATAGCTATTTTCAGAATATCTATTTCAGCTGTGACCTCACACAAAGGAAGAAAGAAAATATCTGAAAGAATGAAGAAATATTAGGCAGACAGAAGAGTAAAATACCCTTTGTATAATAATAAATTATAATAATTGTTCTATAACCACTATATCATTAAACTGTCTTATGACCTGAATTGTATTAATGAATAACAACAATTTCTTGGATATTTCGCTAGAGTGGTCCAGTGAAGACTATAAGATAAATAATAATTATAAGTCTGTTATTGTATAGGTTTAAAGTGTCCGTAGAAGCCAGGTGATATTAATTTTGCGATTGCCTGTCGGGATTTGTATGTAGTAGTTTCATCATTCTCCAGTGTGTATGTAGTTTTCCAAATTTTTAGTGTCACCTGGCAGCTTTTTAAGTTAACTATTCACCTCACTGAGTTGCCTGATTTATGGAATTTTGGTTGGCATCTTAAAGTTGATGACTGTGAGCTCATATTGATGAGGTCTTGTTTCTTCAATGAAGAAAATGCATGAACTGGTCTTTAACTTATCTTTAATTTACTTTTGGAAATTCTGTATGAGATCTTTGTTCAATTAAGTAAACTGATTTTTTCACACAGGATTTGCCTCCTGTGCTGAAGTATAATTTCTGTGATATTGCATTCATCTACATTTACACTGATGGATTGGTCCATTTCTGACCATTTCTTATTACAGCATTGATGCTGACCTATGTAGCTGAGTGGTAACGTGTTTACCTACCATGCAGCAGGCCTGGGTTCGATTCCTGGTTGGGTTGGAGAGTTTTCTCCACTTGTGGACTGGGTGTTGTGGTGTCATCATCCTTTCATCATCATCACCAAAACACAACTCACCCAATGTGACATTGCCTGAAATAAGACTTGCAAACGGTGGTCGAACTTCCCTGGATGGAGCCTCCTGGCCATCAATGCCACATGATCATTTCATTTCATTTTACAGCACTGATATTATAAATGTGATGAAACATTTTCTGTGCTCTTGAATCTTGTGTAACTTCTATGGCGATATTTGTTATTAAGTTGTCAAGTACTAGACCTTAATTTAGAGGCTTTAGTTTCTTTTTAATATATATGACATCCATCAAATTTACAAATAGTAGCAGTACCTAGATATTTTTCTGACTTGTTTGGCAACTTTTCAAGTGTTTTCATGTTTCTATTGATATGAGGGTATTAATTTTCTTTTCATGTGTTGCCTTACTTATAGTTTCAGTGAACTCCTTTAGTTTATTGTTTGAGATAAACTTCAACTTTTTAATTTTTTTTTAATACTGTGAATAGGCCATCTGAGGACCACATTCCAATTTCATTCCTTCATTCTTTTCTATTCTGCCAGTATGCTTTCATCTGTTCACTGTGTTTCTTCTTTCTGTCTTCAGACCATTTTGACCCAGCATTTTAGCAACCCTGCCTTGGAATCCTTCCATTTTTAATACTTTTTCCCAAAAGGCTTCTCTGCTGTTTGTCTTCTGTTTCCATACTGTTTATCTATAAATACTTTTTTACTTCACTGACCCACAAATATTTGAAAGTCTTATTAGTTAATCTACTGTCTTGCATTCAAAATAAATTCTTCTTTCCTCATTATGTCTGAAATATTTCAGCATTACTTTGTAATTTCTTACCTTCTGCTGTGTATTCTGGTCATAATATTTTCCTTATAATTTACTTTTCTAGTACTTCTAATTTATCTAAATTATAGTTTAATTCCAGGCATTCACTTGCATATAGGTGTTCTGGTTTCACTACTATTTGTAATGCCTTATTTTTGCATTTTTGGATAGGTGCTTTTTATGGTAAAGATCTTTGGTGATACAATATCCTCTCCACACTTTATGCAACCTTTCCTCTATTGTAGATTTTTCCAAGGCATTTTCTTGGCTTATCTCCCCTACACATTTGAATTTGCTTACCCTCTCTATTTGGTCAGTATCTGCTTTCAGGAATTTTGTAGCATCATTAATGTTTGGACCTTCCTTTCCTAAAACCACTTTCATATTCACCTAAATGACTGTTTATTGTTGCTTCTATCCTGCTTAATAAAATCTTGAAAAATATTTTACATGCTACTGGCAGTAAAGAGATTGCTCTCTAATTGTGTACACCCTGTTTCTTACCTTTTTTGTGGTGTGGATGTATCAAGGCAACATTCCATTCCTCTGTGATTTTTTTCTGTTTTCCAGATTTCTTCAAAGAGTAAATTTAGCTCCGTTGCTATATTTGTCAACAACCACTTCAGAAGTTCAGCTGTAATAGAATCTTCTCCACTATCTTTGTTGTTTTTGAGAGTTTTAATCGTTTCTTCAATTTCTTCTATAGTTGGTGGTAAGTCTTCTTCCAAATTTTCATTAATATTTGAGAATTCCAATTTATAACTTGATTCAGGACAGTTCAGGAGCTGATGAAAATATCTTGCTAGTATTTCATAATTTACAGTATTGCTTAACCAAATTTTACTGTTTTCATTTTTGAAATAGATATTTGGAGTTTGGTATCCCTTTAATTTTTTCATAAAAGTTTGTTTAAAGTCACGAGCATAATTTTTTACAAAATGTTTGTCTGTTTCCAAAAGTTTCTCCTTTTCAAAGGCTCATCTGGTATTTCTGATTAACCTGGCTGCTTCCTTTGTTTAGGGTTTAAATTGATTATAATATTCAGTTTTCTTCAAGCATTTCCATTTTTCCGCCTTTTTAGCCCTCACTGCTAAAACTTGTTCACATATTTCATTCCACCAAATTCCCTTTTATTTTTTATTGACCCAAATATTTTCTGTGCAGCATTATCAATTGCTTTGGATATTTCTCACAAGTTGCCATGTTTAGACACTTTGACTTCATCTTGATAATTTTTAACTGATTCTTTTGTCAGAGTAAGTCTGTCTGTATTATGTTTTATTGACTTTTGTAACTTTCTTTGTTATTTATTAGGCAGGAGTTTGACTTCAATTTTAGAGCTATAATGATCAGACTCGAAGTCACCATTCCTTACTACTTGCACATTCATAATTTCCATTGTACTTCTTTAGAAATAGCTACATCATCTATCTGAAATTCTCCTAACATTGGGTTGGGAGAAATCCACATTTTCGGTTTTCTTGGAAGTTCCTTAAAGAAGTTGACATTGGTGTCAGGTGAGAGCTTAAATACAAACTGATTAACCTCATACCATCTGTGTTGTTTCTTCTATGAGCTGGATATTGTCTTACTACATTTCTAAATTTCTTTTCTGTGCCTATTTGTGCATTGTAATCATCTAATAGTAATATGGTGTTCATCTTTGGTATTTTAGGTATTTCAGTTTCCAAAAGATCCCAGAATGCCTTTGTTTTTTGTGAATATTCCCTATTATCTTCATTTCTTAGTGCAAAGCAATTAATAAGTGCATGTATCTTGTTTTTGCATTTAACTGATAGGAAAGATAGTCTCTATGAGGTAGATTTTAATACTGTTACATTTCATATTATAGTTTTATGAACACAGAAAGCTGTACCCAATAATGGCAACTGATACGTAATTTTTATTGGTGGTGTGCCTTTGAAAATTCTGCAGTTACAATTATCTATTACATTTTCATCTAGGAACCTTGTTGCTTAAAGTGCTAAAATTTGAATTTTTTTTAAAAGTATTTCTATTTATTTTTGTTTACCAGTCTTCATTAGATAAATTACATTTAAAGTGCCTAGAGAGAATTTCTTTTTGAATTTTATTTTAGAAAGATTCCAAGGTTGCTCCAATTCTACCTTCTAACTGCAGTTGTTGGGGTTCCCCAGAACTCTTCGTCCCAATGCTTTGCATGACGCAGTGGTGGATTTAAGTCTTGAGTTATCAACTGGGGTAGTGCATTCATTTTGTGGACTTTCCATACTGCAATTGAAATTGTATTACATACAAAATAAGGAATTGAATTCCGAGATAAGATTGGATTGTTAGTCCGAAATTCGATTTTTTATTTTTATTATACTTGAAATTGGTTCTGTGCTCACATATTGTTCTTGCAGTCATCTGTTTGCCTAGATACCGTGTTGTTACTTTGTGCCTGATATGTTTCTATCCACTGTCTCCAACTGTAACATAGCTACATCTACATCTACATTTATATTCCGCAAGCCACCCAACGGTGTGTGGCGGAGGACACTTTACGTGCCACTGTCATTACCTCCCTTTCCTGTTCCAGTCACGTATGTTTTGTGGGAAGAACGACTGCCGGAAAGCCTCCATGCACGCTCGAATCTCTCTAATTTCTTCCAAATTTTCATTAATATTTGAGAATTCCAATTTATAACTTGATTCAGGACAGTTCAGGAGCTGATGAAAATATCTTGCTAGTATTTCATAATTTACAGTATTGCTTAACCAAATTTTACTGTTTTCATTTTTGAAATAGATATTTGGAGTTTGGTATCCCTTTAATTTTTTCATAAAAGTTTGTTTAAAGTCACGAGCATAATTTTTTACAAAATGTTTGTCTGTTTCCAAAAGTTTCTCCTTTTCAAAGGCTCATCTGGTATTTCTGATTAACCTGGCTGCTTCCTTTGTTTAGGGTTTAAATTGATTATAATATTCAGTTTTCTTCAAGCATTTCCATTTTTCCGCCTTTTTAGCCCTCACTGCTAAAACTTGTTCACATATTTCATTCCACCAAATTCCCTTTTATTTTTTATTGACCCAAATATTTTCTGTGCAGCATTATCAATTGCTTTGGATATTTCTCACAAGTTGCCATGTTTAGACACTTTGACTTCATCTTGATAATTTTTAACTGATTCTTTTGTCAGAGTAAGTCTGTCTGTATTATGTTTTATTGACTTTTGTAACTTTCTTTGTTATTTATTAGGCAGGAGTTTGACTTCAATTTTAGAGCTATAATGATCAGACTCGAAGTCACCATTCCTTACTACTTGCACATTCATAATTTCCATTGTACTTCTTTAGAAATAGCTACATCATCTATCTGAAATTCTCCTAACATTGGGTTGGGAGAAATCCACATTTTCGGTTTTCTTGGAAGTTCCTTAAAGAAGTTGACATTGGTGTCAGGTGAGAGCTTAAATACAAACTGATTAACCTCATACCATCTGTGTTGTTTCTTCTATGAGCTGGATATTGTCTTACTACATTTCTAAATTTCTTTTCTGTGCCTATTTGTGCATTGTAATCATCTAATAGTAATATGGTGTTCATCTTTGGTATTTTAGGTATTTCAGTTTCCAAAAGATCCCAGAATGCCTTTGTTTTTTGTGAATATTCCCTATTATCTTCATTTCTTAGTGCAAAGCAATTAATAAGTGCATGTATCTTGTTTTTGCATTTAACTGATAGGAAAGATAGTCTCTATGAGGTAGATTTTAATACTGTTACATTTCATATTATAGTTTTATGAACACAGAAAGCTGTACCCAATAATGGCAACTGATACGTAATTTTTATTGGTGGTGTGCCTTTGAAAATTCTGCAGTTACAATTATCTATTACATTTTCATCTAGGAACCTTGTTGCTTAAAGTGCTAAAATTTGAATTTTTTTTAAAAGTATTTCTATTTATTTTTGTTTACCAGTCTTCATTAGATAAATTACATTTAAAGTGCCTAGAGAGAATTTCTTTTTGAATTTTATTTTAGAAAGATTCCAAGGTTGCTCCAATTCTACCTTCTAACTGCAGTTGTTGGGGTTCCCCAGAACTCTTCGTCCCAATGCTTTGCATGACGCAGTGGTGGATTTAAGTCTTGAGTTATCAACTGGGGTAGTGCATTCATTTTGTGGACTTTCCATACTGCAATTGAAATTGTATTACATACAAAATAAGGAATTGAATTCCGAGATAAGATTGGATTGTTAGTCCGAAATTCGATTTTTTATTTTTATTATACTTGAAATTGGTTCTGTGCTCACATATTGTTCTTGCAGTCATCTGTTTGCCTAGATACCGTGTTGTTACTTTGTGCCTGATATGTTTCTATCCACTGTCTCCAACTGTAACATAGCTACATCTACATCTACATTTATATTCCGCAAGCCACCCAACGGTGTGTGGCGGAGGACACTTTACGTGCCACTGTCATTACCTCCCTTTCCTGTTCCAGTCACGTATGTTTTGTGGGAAGAACGACTGCCGGAAAGCCTCCATGCACGCTCGAATCTCTCTAATTTCTTCCAAATTTTCATTAATATTTGAGAATTCCAATTTATAACTTGATTCAGGACAGTTCAGGAGCTGATGAAAATATCTTGCTAGTATTTCATAATTTACAGTATTGCTTAACCAAATTTTACTGTTTTCATTTTTGAAATAGATATTTGGAGTTTGGTATCCCTTTAATTTTTTCATAAAAGTTTGTTTAAAGTCACGAGCATAATTTTTTACAAAATGTTTGTCTGTTTCCAAAAGTTTCTCCTTTTCAAAGGCTCATCTGGTATTTCTGATTAACCTGGCTGCTTCCTTTGTTTAGGGTTTAAATTGATTATAATATTCAGTTTTCTTCAAGCATTTCCATTTTTCCGCCTTTTTAGCCCTCACTGCTAAAACTTGTTCACATATTTCATTCCACCAAATTCCCTTTTATTTTTTATTGACCCAAATATTTTCTGTGCAGCATTATCAATTGCTTTGGATATTTCTCACAAGTTGCCATGTTTAGACACTTTGACTTCATCTTGATAATTTTTAACTGATTCTTTTGTCAGAGTAAGTCTGTCTGTATTATGTTTTATTGACTTTTGTAACTTTCTTTGTTATTTATTAGGCAGGAGTTTGACTTCAATTTTAGAGCTATAATGATCAGACTCGAAGTCACCATTCCTTACTACTTGCACATTCATAATTTCCATTGTACTTCTTTAGAAATAGCTACATCATCTATCTGAAATTCTCCTAACATTGGGTTGGGAGAAATCCACATTTTCGGTTTTCTTGGAAGTTCCTTAAAGAAGTTGACATTGGTGTCAGGTGAGAGCTTAAATACAAACTGATTAACCTCATACCATCTGTGTTGTTTCTTCTATGAGCTGGATATTGTCTTACTACATTTCTAAATTTCTTTTCTGTGCCTATTTGTGCATTGTAATCATCTAATAGTAATATGGTGTTCATCTTTGGTATTTTAGGTATTTCAGTTTCCAAAAGATCCCAGAATGCCTTTGTTTTTTGTGAATATTCCCTATTATCTTCATTTCTTAGTGCAAAGCAATTAATAAGTGCATGTATCTTGTTTTTGCATTTAACTGATAGGAAAGATAGTCTCTATGAGGTAGATTTTAATACTGTTACATTTCATATTATAGTTTTATGAACACAGAAAGCTGTACCCAATAATGGCAACTGATACGTAATTTTTATTGGTGGTGTGCCTTTGAAAATTCTGCAGTTACAATTATCTATTACATTTTCATCTAGGAACCTTGTTGCTTAAAGTGCTAAAATTTGAATTTTTTTTAAAAGTATTTCTATTTATTTTTGTTTACCAGTCTTCATTAGATAAATTACATTTAAAGTGCCTAGAGAGAATTTCTTTTTGAATTTTATTTTAGAAAGATTCCAAGGTTGCTCCAATTCTACCTTCTAACTACAGTTGTTGGGGTTCCCCAGAACTCTTCGTCCCAATGCTTTGCATGACGCAGTGGTGGATTTAAGTCTTGAGTTATCAACTGGGGTAGTGCATTCATTTTGTGGACTTTCCATACTGCAATTGAAATTGTATTACATACAAAATAAGGAATTGAATTCCGAGATAAGATTGGATTGTTAGTCCGAAATTCGATTTTTTATTTTTATTATACTTGAAATTGGTTCTGTGCTCACATATTGTTCTTGCAGTCATCTGTTTGCCTAGATACCGTGTTGTTACTTTGTGCCTGATATGTTTCTATCCACTGTCTCCAACTGTAACATAGCTACATCTACATCTACATTTATATTCCGCAAGCCACCCAACGGTGTGTGGCGGAGGACACTTTACGTGCCACTGTCATTACCTCCCTTTCCTGTTCCAGTCACGTATGTTTTGTGGGAAGAACGACTGCCGGAAAGCCTCCATGCACGCTCGAATCTCTCTAATTTTACATTCGTGATCTCCTCGGGAGGTATAAGTAGGGTGAAGCAATATATTCGATACCTCATCCAGAAACGCACCCTCTCGAAACATGGACAGCAAGCTACACCACGATGCAGAGCACCTCTCTTGCAGAGTCTGCCACTTGAGTTTGCTAAACATCTCTGTAATGCTATCACGCTTACCAAGTAACCCCATGACGAAACGCGCCGCTCTTCTTTGGATCTTCTCTATCTCCTCTGTCAACCCGACCTGGTACGGATCCCACACTGAAGAGCAATACTCAAGAATAGGTCAAACGAGTGTTTTGTAAGCCACCTCCTTTGTTGATGGACTACATTTTCTAAGGACTCTCCCAATGAATCTCAACCTGGCACTCGCCTTACCAACAATTAATTTTATATGATAATTCCACTTCAAGTCGTTCCATACGCATACTCCAAGATATTTTAGAGAAGTAACTGCTACCAGTGTATTTTCCATTATCATATAATCATACAATAAAGAATCCTTCTTTCTATGTATTCGCAATACATTACATTTGACTATGTTAAAGGTCAGTTGCCAGTCCCTGCACCAAGTGCCTATCCGCTGCAGGTCTTCATGCATTTCGCTGCAATTTTCTAATGCCGCAACTTCTCTGTATACTACAGCATCATCCGCAAAAAGCCACATGGAACTTCCAACACTATCTACTGGGTCATTTATATATACTGTGAAAAGTAATGGTCCCATAACACTCCCCTGTGGCATCCCAGAGATCTGTAGACATCTCTCCATTGAGAACAACATGCTGTGTTCTGTTTGCTAAAAACTCTTCAATCCAGCCACACAGCTGGTCTGATATTCCGTAGGCTCTTACTTTGTTTATCAGGCGACAGTGTGGAACTGTATCGAACGCCTTCCAGAAGTCAAGGAAAATAGCATCTACCTGGGAACCTGTATCTAATATTTTGGGTCTCGTGAACAAATAAAGCGAGTTGGGTCTCACATGATCGCTGTTTCCGGAATCCATGTTGATTCCTACAGAGTAGATTCTGGGTTTCCAGAAATGAGATGATACGCAAGCAAAAAACATGTTCTAAAATCCTACAACAGATCGATGTCCGAGATATAGTTTTGGGGATCTGCTCGATGACCCTTCTTGAAGACTGGGACTACCTGTGCTCTTTTCCAATCATTTGGAACCTTCCGTTCCTCTAGAGACTTGCAGTACACGGCTGTTAGAAGGGGGCAAGTTCTTTCGTGTACTCTGTGTAGAATCGAATTGGTATCCCATCAGGTCCAGTGGACTTTCCTCTGTTGAGTGATTTCAGTTGCTTTTCTATTCCTTGGACACTTATTTTGATGTCAGTCATTTTTTTGTTTGTACGAGGATTTAGAGAAGGAACTGCAGTGCGGTCTTCCTCTGTGAAATAGCTTTGGAAAAAGGTGTTTAGTATTTCAGTTTTACGCGTGTCATCCTCTGTTTCAATGCCATCATCATCCCAGAGTGTCTGGATATGCTGTTTTGAGCCACTTACTGATTTAACGTAAGACCAGAACTTCCTAGGATTTTCTGTCAAATCGGTACATAGAACTTTACTTTTGAATTCACTGAACGCTTCACGCATAGCCCTCCTTACGCTAACTTTGACATCATTTAGCTTCTGTTTGTCTGAGAGGTTTTGGCTGCGTTTAAACTTGCAGTGAAGCTCTCTTTGCTTTCGCAGTAATTTCCTAACTTTGTTGTTGAACCACAGTGGGTTTTTCCCATCCCTCACAGTTTTACTCAGCACATACTTGTCTAAAATGCATTTTACGATTGCCTTGAACTTTTTCCACAAACACTCAACATTGTCGGTGTTGGAACAGAAATTTTCGTTTTGATCTGTTAGGTAGTCTGAAACCTGCCTTCTATTACTCTTGCTAAACAGATAAACCTTCCTCCCTTTTTTTTATATTCCTATTTATTTGCATATTCAGGGATGCTGCAACGACCCTATGATCACTGATTCACTGTTCTGCGCTTACAGAGTCGAAAAGTTCAGGTCTGTTTGTTATCAGTAGGTCCAAGATGTTATCTCCATGAGTCGGTTCTCTGTTTAATTGCTTGAGGTAATTTTCGGATAGTGCACTCAGTATAATGTCACTCAATGCTCTGTCCCTACCACTCGTCCTAAACATCTGAGTGTCCCGGTCTATATCTGGTAAATTGAAATCTCCACCTAAGACTATAACATGCTGAGAAAATTTATGTGAAATGTATTCCAGATTTTCTCTCAGTTGTTCTGCTACTAATGCTGCTGAGTTGGGAGGTCGGTAAAAGGAGCCAATTATTAACCTAGCTCGGTTGTTGAGTGTAGCCTCCACCCATAATAATTCACAGGAACTATCCACTTCTACTTCACTACAGGATAAACTACTACTAACAGCGACAAACACGCCACCACTTGTTGCATGCAGTCTATCCATTCTAAACACCATCTGTGCCTTTGTAAAAATTTTGGCAGAATTTATCTCTGGCTTCAGCCATCTTTCTGTACCTATAATGATTTCAGCTTTGGTGCTTTCTATCAGTGCTTGAAGTTCCAGTACTTTACCACTGCAGCTTCGACAGTTTGCAATTACAATACCGATTGCTGCTTGGTCCCCGCATGTCCTGACTTTGCCCCGCACCCTTTGAGGCTGTTGCCCTTTCTGTACTTGCCCGAGGCCATCTAACCTAAAAAAACCACCCAGTCCACGCCACACAACCCCTGCTACCCATGTAGCCACCTGCTGTGTGTAGTGGACTCCTGACCTATCCAGCGAAACCTGAAACCCACCACCCTATGGTGCAAGTTGAGGAATCTGCAGCCCACACGGTCGCAGAACCGTCTCAGCCTCTGATTCAGACCCTCCACTCGGCTCTGTACCAAAGGTCCGCAGTCAGTCCTGTCAACGATGCTGCAGATGGTGAGCTCTGCTTTCATCCCGCTAGCAAGACTGGCAGTCTTCACCAAATCAGATAGCCACCGAAAGCCAGAGAGGATTTCCTACGATCCATAGGGCCACACATCATTCGTGCCGACATGAGCAACCATCTGCAGATGGGTGCACCCTGTACCCTTCATGGCGTCCAGTAGGACCCTTTCCACATCTGGAATGACTCCCCCCGGTATGCACATGGAGTGCACATTGGTTTTCTTTCCCTTTCTTACTGCCATATCCCTAAGGGGCCTCATTACGCACCTGACGTTGGAGTTCCCAACTACCAGCTGGGGTCAGTGTCTCTTATTATGGTGTACAATTTGCTATTGTCCTAGTTTGTCAGTTACCTGTCCTAGTTTGTCAGTTAACTTGTCTCAGTAGATTTTTTATCTATAAATCTTTTGAACGCAGTACAGTTACTACTACAGTGTTCACGTTGGTCTATAGTTTAGTTGCTATGTTTCCTGCCAGGTATGGATGTGCCTCTGCATTCAGGACAGTAATCTTATTGTATCATATACACAGACCAGCCTTTGCTATGTAATTTGTTGATGCTGTACCCCCCTCTTCTTCCCATCTAACTATGCCAGGAAATCCACCTATGTTGTTCCTCAACTTGCAGCAAATCTATATTTCTTCAGTTTCCATGGTTTCCTCTACTTATCTCCCCCTCTTCAAGCATTTTCATCGTGATTACCTCCATTGCTCTTATCTAAAACTTGTCTGTCAATGATAATGAAGTCTGATGTTAAGTTCTGATCAGTGTGTTGTCTTAAAGTTCTGTCACTAACACAAGTGTCATATTTCAAGTCCCGTGCTTTATAAAGTGTATAGTGTATGATTCACAACTATAGAAATCCTGCTTTTAGGAAGTCTACAAAGGCCATTATATTTTTCCATCTTATTTGCCAGTGTTAAAATATTGTAGTGACTTTAGCTAACAAGTCATCCCATTTTTCAGCATTGGCAATGTTGAGAATGACAAATGCTGGAAGGCCCATGTTCTCCACCAGTCAGTACATCACTACCTACTGTGATACGAGGTTTGGAGTGTGTGCGGCTTTTACACATTGCCCATTATACAGAATAATTAGCCTGATGGTACTAGTACATCCTTGGACAGCAGTCATTTATCTTGTTGGCGTGCAGACCAATAAAGTGTACTTTTTGTGAAGTGTACCATTTACTAAGTACCTGCAAAGTGGTGACCACAATGAAAGAATCATGGAACAGTTATAACAACAGTTATAACAGCAACAAGAACAAATGTAAAAACTGTGGCAGCAATTATAGCGCCAGGAACAACTGACACAACAACAGCAGCAACTACTGTGCAATTAGCAGCAGCAGCAGCATGTAGAAGAGCTTGTAACACTGCAGTAGTGACACCAGGAACAGCTACGAATATGGCATGAAGCAGAGGGATCACCTACAGCACAACTCTGAGGATTGCTGCTGTCACACAACCAGAAAGTGCATGTCTGGTCTCCTGGCATCGCCTGCCAGCTGCTGTCCAGTGGACAACACCAGTCCATCGGGGACCCTGCCTGTACTTCCGAAGTCCAGTATGTCTTACTACCTGTTGCCACCCACTGGGACTGTCTCAGTAGCACCTGTGAACCACGTGGCATTTAAAGCTGCAGCTCTCTGGACATATTGTCCATAACTATGCTTCACACACATCAAAAGCCATTTAGCCACCACAAGGATAATGCAAGACTCCACCAAATATACAAATATGGTGGTACTACTAGACAACCGTTCCACCAGTGAGGTTAGCAACATAATCACAAACTGGCCTCTCTCTGGAAAGTACAAGTTGCTACAAAAAGAGCTCATGCAGTAGCTTTCCCTCCCTAACAACCAATGGTTAGGATGTTGCACAAGAAGGAAATTGGTGGCAGGAAGCCTTAACAGTTCCTGCGACATCTCCACACCTTGGCCGGACCAGACATTCTGGAGTCACTTCTACACTCCACATGGATATCTTGCCTGTCAGAGATGCATTACACCCTGCTTTCAGTAATGCAAGAGGCAAACTTGAGCTCCATGGCAGAGATCACAGACATAGTATCCGAGACCACCACTCAGCAAGTGTTCACTACATCATCTGCCTGAGACAGAGATGAGGTGACACAGCAGCTTGCAGCATTCTGTGTATGAACAATAAGACCACATGCCATCACACGAGCAATGCAGCGTGCACTCCTCACTCATCCAAGATAGGAACAAATGTTTTTATTACCATTGTTTTGATGACAGAGCATGTAGATGCAGACAGTTGTTTTCCTGGGTGGGAAACACTAACAGCAGCCTCCCACACCAAGTGGGCAAGCACCAGCCTGGGCAACTATCATGATGTTTATTGGCAACAGACAAGACCACTAAGCTGCAGATCCTGGTAGATAACAGCTACTGTGTATGTGTGTTACCAGGTGCCTACTGTGGTAACTGTGACCTAAAGCAAATTATGAAGTAGCAGCTCCAAATGGTTCACTCAGAGCTACAGATGTACACATGACTTTAAATTTGAACATTGGTCTTTGAAAGTCATACAAGTGGTGATTTATAGTTGTAAACATGACCAGCCTTGTCATTGGACTGGATTTCTTGTCATTCTGTGACCTCATCCTACTTTTAATGAATGCTTCCATTTTGGACTGTGTCACATCTTTGAAGGTAGCATCCCAACCCACACCGTGCAGCAGTCCATTGGTATTATTCCTAGCCACACTGCCGCCATGGACACATCTGCTAAATGAGCTTCTGTAGTCACATGACCCACCAGAGTGCCATCATTGCTATGCAACTGGATAACATCACGACCATGCCTGATCCTCCGGTTTCCTGATGGCACAAATAGCTGGCTCCCAAGAAACTCCACATCACAAAAGCAGAATTTGACGCAATGATTCAAGCAGCTGCAGGATGACCATAACAAAGCAACTGGGCTTCTCCTCTTTTATAGAGTACTCAGTGCTCGGACAATTGCCAACTGGTACCCAGTGCGCCACATCAGAGATTTTCCATACCAACTGGCAGAGAACACCATTTTCTCGATATTAGGCCTAGTAAAAGCCTAGAACCAAATACTTGTGGCAAAAGACAACATCCATAAAACTGCAATAACTATGCTCTTTGGACTATTTTAATTCCCATACATGTCATATTTCCTGTGGTAAATGGCACAGACTTTTCAGCACTTTATTGATGAAGTTCTGCAGGTACAAGGTATCTGCTACGCATACATAGATGATGTGTTGGTGGCATCGTCATCCCCAGATGAACATGAAAGACATCACTGCATAGTTTTCTGAAGGCTTGAAGACTATGGAATATGGATTCATGGGATTTCAAGTTCCATGGTCGATGCATATCCATTACCTGAGGGCACCAGTGTACTTGCATCTTACTTGGACCCAAAAATAATGTGTAAAATGCATCAGTACCTGAGAATGATCACTATTTGCCATTGTTTTTTTACCTCAAACTACTGATACCCAGGCATCATTCCATGCTGTCTTCACCGACCTCAAAGAGCATGATTTAATGCCTGTCACTTAGACTGAAGAACTACAGGCAGCATTTGAAGCCTGCCAGACATGCCTTGAGTAAGCCACCCTCCTCACACATCCAATCACAGATGTCCCACTAGTGATTTCATCAGATGCCTCATCCTGTGCTTTCAGTGCCATGCTACACCAGAATGTAGGTGGGCACTGGCAGCCTATGGGTATCTTCTCCAAGATCACAGAGAATCAGTGATCTTGGTCACCATTCTGTACAGAACTGTTTGCTACCTATGAAGCATTTAGATATTTCTGATTCAGAGTCAAAGGGCGTACCTTCACTATACATAAAGACCAATGACCACTGAATTTGCATTTCCACGTCCATGTAACAACTATCCCCCAGTGCGAATCAACCAATTAAATTTTATTTCACAATTACAACTGACATTTGGCATGTAAGCAGTTTAAGAACATTACCAGTGAAATTCTGTCAACAGTAGAAAGCATTTTCACATCTATGGTTTTTGCCAAGCTAGTGGAAGTGCAAAATGATGAGGAGAGATGGTCCTGCACTTGCATCATATGCCACTGCCAGACACTAAGGATCTGATATACTGTGAAGAGTCAGCAGGCCTACAGCAGCCATATGTGCCTGCCCTTCTACGATGCCAGGTTTTCAATTCACTACATGGACTCAGCCATCTAGGAACCTGCACTATGAGGGCACTAGTAATTCAGTGTCTTGTGTGACCTGGCATACAGAAGGACTACCTTACATGGACTCAGACCTATATCCCCTGGCAGAAGTTCAAGGAAACGTGGTGTGTAGGAGCCCCACTTGGAAGTTTTGATGTCCCAGAAACACATTTCTCATACATCAGTGTGGGCACTCTCAGTTACATGTAACTACTGGTGCTGCCTCAGTGTGGTTGATGACAGATACACCAGGTGGCTGGAGGTATTCCCATTAGAAACACGAACTGCTGAGAACGTGGCATGTGCATTCACCTATGGTTGGGCGTCACCAGAAAATTACTTCTGACCAGGGTCAGCAATGGTAGGAGAAATATTTTATAAAATGGTCCATCTGTTCATGGTATACATGACAAGGACTTCATCATATCATGCAGCTACAAATGGCATTGTGTAGCATCTACACCATTTCTTGAAGGCATGCCACACCACGGATTCATAGATTGACCCCCTCCAAGTAGTGCTGTTTGGACTGCTCAGTGTGTTAAAAGAAAACCTTCAACCCTCTCCTGCAGACCTGGTATATGGTAAACCTCTGTATCCATCAAGAGAGTTTTTCAAACAACAAACTGGCCCCCCTCTGCACTTCTCGAGGTTTCCTTGTGGATCTCCAGAGGTGTGGAAGTCATGCTGCTGAGTGGAACTCCATGACATGAGAAACAGTCTACTTTTGTTTTCAAAGACCTGGCAATGACAAAGTACACTTTACTCTGACGTGGCCCACTATGCTTACCACTGGAGCTGCCTTTCCAAGGCCAATCCACAGTTACAGAATGAAATGATGGGACAATCATTCTCCACATTAAATTGATAGAGACAGTAGTGTCCATTGACCAGTGCAAGCCAGCATATCTAAGTCCAGAAGATGCTGCCACTGTGTGCAGAACACTTGCTACGCCACATCCGCCAGCAACACAGTGTCATCCAGAATAGAGCAGCCCACCTGGAAACTGACCAGCCACTGCTCACTCTAATCAATTCATTCCCTTCTGGTTAAAAGAGTTTAGTAATAAAAAGAGCCTAAAGTTCAATTTCTTAAGCACTTTTGTCTCAGAATAACCTGACATACAAAAGTATAAAGATATTGCTCGGGAAATGGAGTTGTAGATTGTCTGTAAACTGGCTGTTATGTGAAGACCCAACTAATGTATATGCTCACCTTAACTTCATGTTGGAACAGTGTCTCAGACCTTTTTTCAGTTTTTCTGCTGGGGGATGATTTGCAGAGAAGTCCATATTTTTATCATGTTTCTGTGAAGATATTTAGCTGTTGCAAATCATGTTAAGTTCCATTATTGATAATGATAATTAATAGTCATGATGAAAATAATTTTGGTCAGAAATTAAACTCTTGCTTTCTTTCTTATAAGTTTTATGTTCTTTCCAAAATTGATGATTAACATACCTATAATACAAATCTCCAGTCACAAGACAAAGTTATGCTTTTACATTAATTAATTAATGCCATTTTTAGCCATCCCAAATAACATACAACTTCTCCCAGTATCAAGCACAGATGTACTGATTGTCTTTAACTAACTTACAAAGATGGCCCACTACAAAGGCACAAAGAGTTTAATGCATGTTGGAAACATCAGTTTATGATAACAGTTATGCAAATGCCAATATCTGACTCATAAATACATTTCTGAATATATGAAAGATTAGGTAATTTCTTTTATATCTTGTGCATTGTCAGAAATTTACTCCATCTGTCGAAACACATGACTGAACATTTTCAAAGTTCAAATATGCAAATATAGTGAAATATGGATATTTAATATATAAAATAATAATAAAGACAGAATTTCAATTACTGTAATAATCATAGTAGTCATAATGTACATGAAAACTCCCTTTCTGAATGTAAGCCACACAAATATTGGAGAAACTGAGAGCTTCTAATCACACATCTAATCACACATCTGTTTTGCCATCAACCACTGGACGGAACTCACAAAGCCAAAGCTCACATCATCATGAACTACAAATTCCAGAGATACCACGCTCTCCAGCAGACAGTACATCGATATCTGCTGCAGCATGAGGATTGGAGAGTGTGGGGTTGTAGAGTGTGGGGTTGTCAGATGTGCAATACACAAAATAACTAGTGTAATACTGCTAGTACATTCTGTGATAGCATTTATTTATCTAATGGTGTACTGACCAGTGAAGTGCCTTATTGTTATATTTACTAAGTACCTATAATATCATTTTTAGAGCAAAAATATATTCTGACAACTTCTTGATTCATAAAGAATTCCATATTGTTAATTCATCCTTGGTTCAGTCTGATATTCAAATTGTTCAGCAACTACCATTATAAAATATTGCATCTGATTTCCTTGGGGGTAATGTCTCTGCCATTATTTGGTATTTTCTTGTTTCTTCTGTTATATAATTCCGCAAAAACACATTTTTCTTCCTGTCCAAAGGTTTCTTCCTGCAGGTGGAATTTAAATTTGATGTGATTTTCAGCATTCATCTGGAAAATTCAATGCTGACTAATTGTTTTAATTTTTTGCAGATGGCTTTTGACCAGAAAACATTCTTTCTCAAAATCCACATTCCATGGAAAGCCTTGACAAGATATGCAGAAGTAATGAATTTGAAAATGCCTACTAAGGTATGTAAACTTTAAAAAGATGAAAAATAAAAAGAAAGCTGTGTGTATACTGTAACCTCATGATCTTAAATAAACCAGGGAATCATTGTAGTTCAGAATTTCATCTTGTAATCACATAGATAAACTAAAATAAAAAAAAAAATCAACAATATGATGTAGCATTGCATATATTTCTTTCTTTAACTATTAACACTTTATGGAGTGAGTGGATGAAAATTTTCCTTTAAGTGAATATGCAAATAAAAGTGTTTAGCACCTTTGAAAGTCTTATTACTATTGATGTTTTCAGATAGTATGAAGGGCCACAATCAAGTATAATATTCATCATGTAGTACAAGATAATAACAAACTGTTGAAGATCATCAATCCTTGGTTTACAAAATGAAAATTACTGTGTAATAGAAAGCTTTTTTATCACATTAATATGCAGTTTTATTGCAGGGTCTCAAATATGTGGCCAGAATGCCAAGATCTGTGAACAGGGTCTCTCATAATAGGAACAGAATCTCTCATTGTAGTTTCCTGGTAATTAGACAAATGAAACGAAAAACAGTAAAATTTGTGGTTTTGCAGTTTGCTGTAAATATTTCTGCTTGTGTGAGTTTTACTTATGGATAATCAGAGAATATTATTTACACAGACAAGGCATACTGCCTTATGTACACTTTGACCATCTTGTAATTTTTTAAAATATTGTGTCACTTTGACCATCTTGTAATTTTTTAAATATTGTGTATTTCAGCATTAGGTCATACAAGTGTTATCACTTCCAGTTATAGACATATTACCAAGTCATCAGATGATTTTGCATCATAACAGATCAAAAATAATTTTTTAAAAGGCTTTGTTGTGGTAGTCACTTTGTTCATTTAACCCCGACGTGGGTATTTTTTGACTAGTAAACATTTAATGACCTTCAAGCCTAGTCAAATAGGAACATAATCACATATGTCAAGATTTTAATCTATGCCTCCTGCTTTATCTCTGCATTTCTCAAAAAAGAGAACCAAAAGCTGTTTCATTACTATCTACACCATCCATTCAAAAATCTCCAAAATTGCTTTTATTATTGGCGTAGAGCTGAGGTCAGTGCAGTAAATACTGTGGCAGCTTGAACTAACAACTGCAAATTACAGGTGTGGATTTTACTGGTCAGTTGTGGAATGGGTCTCTCAGTTGTGAATGGGATGTGCGAGTTGAATAACAGCTGAAAGAAGGACTTTTCTGACAGTTTCACACATAGTTGTATGAACGTTCCATGCATTGTACTCATCTTCTTCATTTCTCTCTCTCTCTCTCTCTCTCTCTTCTTCTTCTTCTTCTTCTTCTCTCTCTCTCTCTCTCTCTCTCTCTCTCTTTTTTTTTTTTTTTTTTTTTTTTTTTTTTTTTTTTTTTTTTTTTTTTTTTTTTTTTTTTTTTTTTTTTTTTTGCCAGGGGGGGGGGGGGGGGGGCGGTGGGGACTATGCAGAACATCTGAAGCATGTATTTTCTGTTGAAGTCAATTGTCAGAATGAAAACATTTTTGTCAAGTATTTTTTGATCTGGTATGAAGTTTTTCTTTCATTTTTTTGTCAGGGTCCCTTTTTATGCTTGCTTGCCCTAGTCTAAAAGTAGCTTCATTTATCAGTTATTCCATATGGTCACTTGAATGTAAACATGCAACTGCCAGACACTAGTTTATTATTCACAGATCAAGTCAGCAGGAGGACATCATCTGTCCTGCTTCTAGCACATGTTTAGTTCATCTACATAAGTAATTAAGTAGTTTTTTATATCTAAAAACAAAGATGCTGTAACTTACCAAACAAAAGCATTGGTATGTTGATAGAGGCAATAACAAACACACACACAAATTTCAAGCTTTCGCAACCCACAGTTGCTTCATCAGGAAAGAGGGAAGGAGAGGGAAAGACGAAAGGATGTGGGTTTTAAGAGAGAGGGTAAGGAGTCATTCCAATCCTGGGAGCAGAAAGACTTACCTTAGGGGGAAAAAGGGACAGGTATACACTCTCACACACACACATATCCATTCACACCCAGCTTTTGCTCTGAGGAGGCTTTCTTTCTTACACACTCAATTTTACATTGTGAACTTTGTTAATCTTATATTTCTAATCACCACATAGAGGAGGGGTTCATTGCAAACAGTCCCAATAAAAAAAGACTACTAGATTTTTTAAGATTTTGGACAAAGTCCTTTGTCCTGAAATAAAAAGAACAGACACACTCACACAAGCACAGTTCACACAAACATGGAAACAGTCCCTGCATGTTGGGTCCTGACCAGTGCCCAGAGGTAGTGGCCATGAGTGTGTGAATTGTGATTGTGCAAATGTGTGTTTTCAATTTTGGAAGAAGGATGTTGTCTGAAAGCTTAAATATTTTAGTAATCTTTTTCATTGTGCCTGTCTGCAACTTAATGCCATCTGTATGTGGGGAACGGTGATCTAATTTATCCTTGATTAGGGTTTATTGATTAATAATCTTCCATTGTCAGTCACAAATTTTATTTTATAATCACTGTCTGACATGTTTTGGAGCTATAAATCCATTTTCAAGTCCTGTAGGATAGACTGGGTGTCACATGTTCTTCAGTTTTTCACGTAAGAGTGACAGAATGAGACAGCTATCAGATTTAATGAGATAAATTGTACCTTGGGTGGAACCAATGAGATAAAGCTAGAAAAATGAGAGAAATAAAGTCTAGTGAAATATTAGCGGAGTTTGACTCAAGACTTATGTCTTCTGCATTGGTGAAAAACCAACATTTGCATTGATTAATATGCACCATTTCACTCATGCAGTACTGTAATAAATATGTTAAATAGTTCCAAAATGTAAGTGCAAATGTGGAAGTTTTTCACCAATGCACATGAGGCAAGTCGTTTGGTCAGACTCAAGTAATATGTTAGTAGATTTTATTCCTCTCATTTCTCTACCTTTATCTAATTACTCACAACTGAGGAACAATTTATCTTGTTAAATCTAACAACTATATCATTCTGTCAGTGGTAAGTGAGAAACTGTACCACATGTAACACCCAGTGTATCCATACAGCCCTGAAAAATAGTGCTGTAGCTCTGAAACACATTGGACAACAATTATAAAATACAATTTGTAACTAATGACAGAATATTATTAATTAATAATCCATAAACAAGAAGATTCAGTCATAGACAACTCACAACTTAATGGCTATTAATAACATAAATATCTTTTCCTTATCATTGTTATTCCATCCTTGACTTTCCATGGTTTAATCTTATATATGAGTTAAAAGAGTTACTTTATTTTATTATGTAGCCAACTGTTGCCTTTAGTGCTGATAATCAGAATGCAGATATGTCTACATTCTGAATGCTTCTTTGGGCCTCTTCAGTTGGCAAGTTACTGTGTAATGTATTAAAGTACATATGGTTCTGTATAGATGTTATTTTGATTTGTAGTTTAGTTTCCTAGTATTTACCTATTTCCTTTTTCCTTCTCTTTAAACAGAGCATCTGTTGATGACTTGGTCATAAGTCAAAACTAGTAATGATACCACTTGTGTGACTAAACCAAAATATACAATAAAGAGAATGTTATCTACTGGCTCCAAAATGAGGCAGGATGTTTACTATTTAATTAACTATTGACAGTGCTGAAACAAAAATTTCTTAGTAGTGGTTTGCATGAACTGACACAGGAAAATTTCAGCTTTGTAAATATGCTAATGAATACTTTAGCTGCAGTAAAGTACTATATTTGCTTGTTCACAAGAAAATATTCTTCTGCTTATTGTTACTATTTAAAGACAGCCTTTTCAATTTTCATGAATAATCTTCATGACAGTGTTACATTTTTTGTCAGATAATAGTTGTGCCTGTTTAGGCATATGTCCTAGAATATGATAAATTATTATTCTCAGGAACACATAAAATTCTGTGTTCTCCTCTAATGTTGTATTCTGTGTGGTGCAGCCACCATATATGATTATACAGTACTTAGATTAATACACTAAATGGTGAAAGACTACTACTTCTCTGTAGGTACTACTTTTACACAAAGGAAATGAGGCTAGTTAAATTATTAAGGAACTGTATGTGATGGCATATTAATGCTCAAATATTAGTTGCTAGTCACCATATAGCAGAGTCCGTCTCAATACCTGAGTGGTCAGCAAGACGGATTGCCATGCCAGCCGATTCTAGGCTGGGTTGGGGATTCTCTCTGCTCAGGGACTGGGTGTTGTGCTGTCTTCATAATCATTTCATCCCCATCCGGCACACAGGTCATCCAATGTGGCGTCGAATGTAATAAGACCTGCACCAAGGCGGCCGGACCTGCCCCGCAAGGGGCCTCCTGGCCAATGATGCCAAACACTCATTTACATTTACCATATAGCAGAGATGCTGAGTTACAGAAAGTACAACAAAAAGACCATCAGGAAGTCAGCTTTCAAGCAACAAGACCTTTGTCAAAAGTAGACAACTTACACACATACATACACATTCACGCAAACTCAATTCACACACACACAACCACAGTCTCTGGCAGCTGGAGTCAGCCCCTCCCCACCCCAGCCTCCTCCTTATCCTGACCACCAGGCCAGGCTGCATCACCTATCATGTGCAGCTGCTTGCTGTGTGGACTCAGCAGCCAGAGACTGTGGTCATATCTGTGTGAATTGTGCTGGCGTGAGTGTGTGTGTATGTGTGTGTGTGTGTGTGTATGCTGTCTATTTTTGACAATGGCCTTGCTAGCCAAAAAGTAACTTTCTGACAGTCTTTTTGTTGTGGCTTTCCCACTCAGCACCTCTGCTATATGTTGAGTAACAAATATCCTTTTCATTATATTGTTACGTTGCATCCTGGATTTTCCACTGTTTAATGCTCAAACATTTGTTGACTTTGACCTGTGTCCTATGCTTTGAGTAGTCTTTTAAGAATTGATTATCACAGTGGTTGTGGACAAGCACTTTTCCACAGACTTAGTCATGCACTCCATCAGTTCAAAATCAGCAAAGAGTTACACACTAATAGGTTACAACAAATAGTTCTTTAGTAAGCTAGCAGTCTTGTTTCTTTTGTGTGGTGTGTAGGTCTTAACAAGCACTGGCTCACTCCAAATGGTTTCCTTATATGACAGAACATCTAACAATCCAATAAACTCATTAATTAATGGTGTAGTAAAACTTTTGGATGCTTATTAATGATAAATCATCATGGGTCCAAATTTTACATCAAAATTAGATAATTTTTTAAAACCTCATTTGTCTCATCATATATCCTTCAATGAATTTGGTATATAGAGCTATCTGCATGATTTAAAAACCCCAGAATAAAAACTGACCATTAAAAATATGCCACACCCAGTCTCAGGTAATTATGTACTGGTCTCTAGTGCATAATTCTGTATAAATAACTCAGCCAATAGTGCACTACAAATGATAAGTTACAACAGAAATAACTGGTTACCAGGTTCCTAAATGTACTAATTGTATTATGCATTCTGCTGAATCACATTACTGTTACCTACTGCCAATATTCAGAGTCATCACTGTTTGGAAGACAGATAGCAGCTACATGATTCGAAAAGATGAGGGTGCATCTGTATAGGCATTTGGAACTAATGGTCCGCAGCACTTCTTGTGCAAGTAGATAATAGGTAATTAATACAGTGGAAATGACAATCAAGATTGTCTCACAGAATTCTGACTGAGTGAATACCTGGAAAATATAACAGTTAGGGAAGCATTTTGAAAACTTAATCACATTCTCCCAACCATGTGTGGAAACTTTTTGTTGTGTGGCAAGACATGTTACTTTGCTGAAAGATCCAGTAATGCCTGAGGAATATAATACCTTGTGGGATTCACAACCAAATCACTCAAGAATATCTTCCACATGAACTAATGGTCATAAAAAAACAGCATGAAAACATTTCTGTGATGTATATTTGCCCATACTACCTTGTCTTCCTCCTTCAGAGATTGCAGTATGTCATTTATGATGCAACCATTTATGTCTTATCTTTCCTTTAATACACCAGGAAAGATTACACACCACCAGTCAACAACAAATTGAAGTATTTATCCTTCATGACTTTACATTACCTTTAACATTGGTGTAAACACCCGTCTGTTTTGGCGTCCCCTACACAGAAAGTCATATTTAACTGGTGAGGCAGAATTCAGCCTTCTTGCCGATAGCTTATCTGGATGATAAGGTGCTCCATTATGAGAAATTCACTACCCATCTAAGCACCACTGTAGACAATTTTCACATTGGAAATCAATGCCACATGGAGCTTTGTAGCTTCTACACTGGTTGTTTGTAGTGGTACATTAAAAGTCTTAGATTAGGGCCAGTGGCATATTTACATGTTTTGTGCAGGAATGTTGTCAGCGCTCACCGTTACATATGATGGGAAGCCAAGGGCTCGTGTCAGCAGGTGGTTCTATGCAGCCAGTGAGAGTGAAACAGAAAGAGACAACGTGTTTTGAAGTAAGAGACAAAGAAACCTTATCACATTCTCATGTCAGTATATCACAAGCTCCAAAATTCTAACATGTTTCTGAGAAACAGGCAAATATTTTGACAACCAGGACTATTAAATTAATTTAACCTGTGTTGTTAGGTTCTAACCTATCCACAACATCATAATTCATGACAAATTCAGAAAAAACTGTCTAAAGTTATTAATATAGTTTTTACAAGTAAAACTGTGACATTCTAACCTAACCTAGGTCTTGGGGTAAGCTACAGATCAGTATCACCACAACTAGATAATTTAGCTGTCACATTCATTGGGTTCATCTGTTCATAAAAAATGCGCCACTTTCCAGCCTAATGACATCATAATTTTTGACATACTCATAAAAAAACAAGTCAAATATTTGTGGCAACCAAGATTACAAATTTAATTGCTGCTGGTTTCAATACCTCTTATCTCATTACATATTTGGGGAAGAAAAACCAGTCAAATATTTGTGAAAAAAAAAAGCAAATACTTGTGACAGTGCTGAAGAAGAGAATGTTTTCAATTTCACTGCTAGAAATTCACTGTCTCTTTTCTTGCCTCTTATTGGTTATGTGGAAGTATTGTCCCAATGGCTACATGAAACTGACATATCACCAACTTATAAGATGTAAAGAAACCCCAAAGTGACTTCTGCTGGCTCTGATTTGTAGTTTAGTCCAGTGATACTGTTAGTGTTTTCATGATACACTTCCAATACAGATCCCTGTGGGCAATTATAGAAGCTCACCTTTTAACAAATTTTACCACTCCTGATCCAAAAGCTAGCGATCATATTGTTTGGAACTTAAATAAACAATTTGTTTACCCAGTGAGAGTATTACATAAAATATATACAGACTGACTGTCAGCCGTCTTATATATCTAATTAGCTAGTAGATACATGCTGCTGTGTAAATACTGTAGATGTCACAATTAGCTGGTGGTATAATATTACACTCTAAGACTATAAAAAATATGCCCTGCAAAGGAATTATCTGAATGGGATGGTAATCAGTAGATGTGATGTACATGTACAGTCAAACAAATGATTATAATGTCAGAAAATTGGGTCATTTGTTCAAGAGAAAGAGCCTCACAAATTGACCAAGTCAATAATGTATTGGTCCACCTCTGGCCCATATGAAAGTAGTTATTTCACTTTTAATTGGCTGATAGAATATTTGGATGTCCTCCTGAGGGATATCATTGCCAAATGCCATCCACTAGAAACTCTCACCGTGTGTGTGCATGCATTATCTTGCTGACTTGCCATGAAGGGCAACAAAATGGGGTGCAGAATATCATCGATGTACTGCTGTGCTGTAAGAGTGTTGCAGATGACAACCTAAATTGCCCTGCTATGAAATGAAATGGCACCCCAGACCATCACTCCTAGTTGTCAGGTGACAGTCAGGCTGGCATCAACTCTGTCAGTTAATGCCAAGCTGAATACCTGCTTGCATTAGGGCCAGAGTTGTACCAACACATTGACTTGCTCAATTTGTGAAGCACTCTCTCCTGAATAAATCATTCAGTTTTTCAGAAATTGTGATCATTTATTTATCTGTATTTGTATAGCACATCTATTGATTTTTGTCCCATTCAGATGATTCCTTCATGGTGCATCCATTTTATTTACTTAGAGTGTATTATTAGATTTATAGTAATTTGAGCAGACATTGACTGTACACTGATGATAACATCTGTTCCAAGGAAACCAACAATAAACACAAATGTTTTCTTAAATTTTTGTTCCTTCAAGCAGTTTGTATAGAGCCACTTAAGATGCTTTGACATGTGTTATATGGTATGATGACAACTGTGAGACATAAAGAAGCTTGAAAATGTAATACTTTCCAGGCACAACTATTTTTCCTTATGACAAAAAATGTACAGTCACCAGAAAGACAAAACTGTGAGTTAAATGTAGTTTTAAGTGAATTTAAATAAGGGTTTGTTATGCATAAGTATCAAAACAGCAGAGTATAACTGCTTCTTAACAACTGGCAGTGGAACTAAACAAGAAGTCAGAAGTGACAGTCATACTTTTCTTACTGTGGTCTGTAAGTAATTATTTACAGTGCACTGAAATACATGTGGTAAAGTGATGACGTGCAGTCATTTTTTGTCCCATTTTTATTATTCTGTAAGTTTATTTGTAAGCAGAGAAGTCAACCACACTTGCTGCTAATAGATGCAACATGAACTTTTTTTCATCCATTGCCACATTCAACCTTGTTTGCTGCAAGCTGGAAGAATCATCTGGGTTTCAGTGACAGTGAACTTCTTTCAGGCAGCCCCTCAGCATGCTGAAATACAATGTTATTGAGCAAGTGCGGCTTTGGTCTTGGATGACTGGCTTATCACATCATGAGAACTTACAGATGAGATAGGGGTAAGCATTTGATTAGGTAATTCAATTTTAACTGATGATGTATGTATTAGGAGAGTACCTGCAAAATTCGCACCAATTACATCTGGAAATAATGTAGGTCATACTGGAAAATGAAAACATTAACCTCAGCTTTCTGAACAAAGCAGTCACAATCAATAACAAACAAGTTTATGGGTATGACCAAGAAATCAAGTTGCAGTCATCACAGTGAAAATGACAACCCCATTGCCAATAAAAGTGCAGCAGGTTCACACCAATATCAAAGTCATGTTGACAGTTTTTTTCAACTCTCATTAGATTAGATTAGATTTACTTTCATTCCAATTGATCCATATTTAGGAGGTCCTCCAGGATGCAGAACATGTCAGAAAAACAACAATACATGACAAATATTTACAACTCAAACAAATAAGCTAATGTACCATTCCACAGGTCCCAAGTGACATGGTCATCATTTTTAATGAACACTATATGAAAGAATCATTTTACAAATACTTATACACTGAATTCAAAATAAAAAAGATTTTTATTTATTTGTAAGGTAATAAATGTGTAATACAATTACTAAATACTTATTTACAATGAACACATTACTGCACTGAACTGGTGCAGAAGTTAGATTCTACTTATATACACACACACACACAAATCAGTTGGTTCTACTGAGAAATTCATCAATGGAGTAGAAGTAGTTGGCCACCAATACATCTTTTAGTCTTCTCTTAAACTGAATTTAATTGGTTGTTAAGCTTTTTATGGCTGCTGGCAAGTTATTGAAAATGTGTGTTCCTAAACAATGCGCACCTTTTTGTACAAGACTAAGTGACTTTAAATCCTTGTGAAGATTATTCTTATTTCTAGTATTAATTCCATGAATTGAGCTGTTGCTTTGAAAAAGTGATATATTTTTAATGACAAATTTCATTAAGGAATAAATATATTGGGAAGCAGTAGTTAGTATCCCTAGTTCCCTAAACAGGGTTGCTGCATCATAAGTATGCCCCAAAAGGCCTCACTATCAGAAAGAAATACTACCAGGAGATCCTTCATTGTCTTTGTGCTGCTGTGTAATGCACATTACTGTAGTTGTGGTAGTAAAAACTTGGCAGCTCCATCATAACACACCCATGCTGTGCATTTGATTCAGAATTTCTTCCTGTGTTTAGTCAGGGTCCCTACTCTCCCAAAATGGCTCTGTATGACTTTTGGCTATTTCCCAAGATGAAAATGGCCCTGAAAGGAACATGATTTGAGTCAAGAGAAGCCATCCTGTGGAATGTGATGGCCCAGCTACTCACCTTTCTATTAAAAGTGTTCTGGAAGCTTTTCCAGCAATGGTAGGAGCACTGGGAGAAGCATGAAAAAGAAGGAAGGAGTATTAGGATTTAATGTCCCATTGACATTGAGGTCATTATGGATGAAACACATGCTCAGAACGTTCCAAGAATGGAAAAGGAAATTGGTTGTGTCCTTTCAAAGGAACCATCCCAGCATTTGCCTGGAACAACTTAGGGAAATCATAGAAAACCTACTTCTAGATGAGTGGATCCGGATTTGAATAGTTGTTCTCCTGAATGCAAGTCCAGTGTGCTAACTATGCCATCTCGCTCAGAGGGAGAAATGTGTTCATTACCAAGGAGACTACTTTGAAGGGGATTAGGTTTCTGTACCTCCAAATCAAAACATGTATTTGTGCCATTCAAATGCTTGACACTTCTGAACACACCTTGCATGCTAATATATGGCTTTACCACTGCAATATCACAGCTGGTCCCTGACTAGGAAGTAACAATGCCAATTTTCAAGACGTCACACTCATACTTACAGTTTACATATTCCCTGTTGTTCTTGTTGTATCATAGGGCAGCAGTAAAGACCTTCCCTCAGGTTCTGTTGGCAGTCAAACATTTCACTTCTCTCCATGATTTACCAGCTTTCAGATCTCCTTCTTCTATCTTTCTTTTCCAGACCTTTTTTGGGCAGATCCACCTACATGTTTCTTGCAGGTTTCAATCTATTGCAGCCTTTTCAACAGCTCCTTGTTGTATGTGTATTGTGTCACCAATCCACCTCCATTTCCTTTCCTTTATTTGCTCACAGATAGGTAGCCGATCTATTATCTTCCATGTTCATCATTTGGTGTTTCATTCTGCCACCTCATATTTACAATTTGCCAAAGACTGAGGTTAATGAAGATTTGAGAGAGTGTACAGCTGTGTTTGTTACCTTGATATTTCACAACTGTACAGGAGCACTGCCTTTATTTTGTTTTTTAACAGTCACAAGGTGATTTGTCTTGAGATGCTCTTATTATGCCAGACAGGGTATAGTTGGGCAAAGGATCTATTTGACTTCTGTGTACAACCCTATATCCCATCCGCCAACCCACTCCACCCCATCTTTTCAGATGGTACTTCCTAATTATACAAAGGAATCTATTTGTTCCATTTCCTCTCCATACCCACTTAGCTTTGCATGTTTTTCAGATCAAATTCTCATTTTCTTAGTGTTCTGAATACTTACTTTTAGTCCTGTGATATCTGCTTCCTCTTCCAGTCTTACGTTTTTTTCATTCATTTAACAATATATCTGTGAGAACAGACATATATTGTCAGCAAAATTAATTTCTTCAGGCCTATCTTGCATTCCCCATTGAATACCTCTTCTCCAACGATCAACAACTCTCTTCATAATGCTGTCCGCAACAACAAGAACAAGGTAGGTGACAGAATATATTCCTGCCTATTCCCAAAATACTTTTTTGAACAGGTTTATTAATTTTCCCTTTGTGGAGCACCTTACATTCGTATCCCTTATACATATTGACCAAATATTCATCTCAGAAACAACTTACAGATTCACAAGCAGAGAACTGAGCATGGGTTATAGTGATCATGAGGCACAGCTGCTGTGTATAGAAATGCCAACAAGTAGTATCACTTCCGGAAAAGTAGTTAAAAAAAGAACCTTTTCTGAAGATAACATTAGAATTTTTAATCTCTTACTGGCGAAGGAAAACTGGGAAAGCATCGCCACTCAGAACAATGTTGATAGCATGTACATGAGTTTTCAGAGCATCTTTGTTCACTATTTTAATGTAGCATTTCCAAAAGTTGTAAAAACAGTAAAACCTAACAATAATAAGCAATGGGTAACTAAAGGCATAAAAATTTCCAGTGAGAGAAACAGATTTCTGCAGTACTCTTGTAAGAAATATAGAGTAACCCAAGAATTCGCAGATTATTCAAAAGCCTACAAAAGAATCTATGGTAGAGTAGTCAAAGAGGCAAAAATTATGTGGAATGACAATTTGATAAGAAACTCATCTAACAAAATGAGATCCATGTGGAGAGTTATAAAGAAAGAAACTTGTAGTTCAGTGCCAAAGAAAAAGAATGTATCATTAACACTAGAAGGCTCAAAAGTCACAGACCCAAATTCAGTTGTGGAAAAATCCAATGAATACTTCACCTCACTAGCTGAAGACCTCATTCAAGTACACTGTCAAGGACCAGTCCCAAGTTTCTCCAGCAAGTCAGTGACCTTCAATGCTTCTATGTATGTGTATGAAACAAACCCCAATGAAATTATAAGTAAAATTAAATCATTAAGCAATAAAATGTCAAGTGGTCTTGATGAAGTACCTGATTTCATATTAAAAACATGTGCTCATCACATAGCAAACCCATTGGCAAAAATTTTCAACCTCTCTTTAAAAACTGGTGTATTCCCAGATATTTTTAAAATAACAAAAGTTTCACCACTGCTAAAAAAAGGTTCTTCTGAAAAAATATCAAACTACCGACCCATGTCACAGTTAAGTTCCTTCTCAAAAATTCTACAAAAACTCTTCTATGACAGGCTTTTAAGTTTCATAAATAAATATGCACCTCTTACAGTTCAACAACATGGTTTTAGAAAGTCTAAATCTACACAGACAGCAATTTTCGAATTCTTAGACTGCATTTTAAAATCCCTTGATCAATATAAATCAGCTGCAGGTATTTTTCTAGATCTATCAAAAGCCTTCGATGTCCTGGACCATAACATTCTGCTCGAAAAATTAGAAAGACGAGGAGTAAGAGGTGTAGCACATAGCTGGTTGTGTTCATACCTAAAAAACCGCAGGCAGAAAGTATCACTTCAGTATGAATTCAACAAAATGAATAAAACAATAAACAACTCCTTCCTTTCTAGGGAATTACCAATAAAATATGGTGTACCACAGGGCTCAATCCTAGGTCCACTACTCTTCTTGATTTATGTGGACGACTTAGTTGAATATATGAGTCCCACAAAAACTATCCTGTTAGTCGATGACACCAGCATATTGCTCACTGGATCCAGTCCAGAAACTTTGTGGTCCACAGCAGAAAGTTCTATGAAAAGACTCTCTGAGTGGTTCACAAAAAACAAACTCGTTATAAATACTGAAAAAACTGTGTGTGTTGATTTTCATTTAATTCCTCCAACTAATCAGATGTCTATTCAAGCCCAATTAAAAAATGATCCCCTAGAAAATGTAAGTGTCACAAAATTCTTGGGTCTTTGGGTTCAGCAAGGCTTAAAGTGGGACACACATATAAATAACTTGTGTAGAAAACTATCTTCTGTGTGCTATGGCATAAGAATTTTAAAGGCTACAACAAGCAAAACAACAGTACTGCAGGCATATTGTGCACAGTTCCACTCACTAATCCGATATGGGATCATTTTCTGGGGATACTCAACTCACAGTGTAAAGGTTTTTAGAATGCAAAAAACAGCTTTAAGAATAATTTGTGGCCTTAAAAAGATGGAGTCCTGTAAATCCCATTTTACTGAGCTTGGTGTTCTAAATGTTCCAAGTTTATTCATTTATGAAACTATCTTGTTCACTAGGGACTACCTCCTGAAAACAGGCAAACTGCTACAGAACAAAAGTGTACACAACTATAGTACCAGAAGGGAATCAAATACACATCAAAAATATCACACAACAACCACCTATCAGAGGAGCATAATTAACATTGGTGTAATACTACACAATAAGATACCAGAGGATATAAAAAATACTACTCATCCAATATTTAAAGCTAAACTAAAGGCATTTCTAATAAAGCACTGTTTCTATTCTGTCAGAGAATTTCTGAATAAGTAACAAAATTAATTGTAGTAGGTACCTAATTTTAATTGCTAATACTATGTATTATTGTAACTTATCTTTGACCTGTCCAATATCAATTGTACAATTTGTGCTATATGATAAAACTGGACCAATAAAAAATCAAATCAAATCATTGCTTTAATAATATTAATAATCTGTGATGGTGTTCCATATTCTTCCAAGGTATGCCACATAACTATTCTATTAAGAGAGTCAGATGTCTTCTTAAAATTAATAATTGTAAGGTAGTGTGCATTCTGTCATTCTGCACTCTGCTGAAGTATTGATGAGATCAAAATAACTTCAGTTTTCTCTGAAACCAGCTTCCTTTTTTCTTAGCTGTGACTCCACAGAGTCTTTAATACAGTTTAGCATTAATCTTCAGAGTACTCTGCTTGATACAGTAGGAGGGCAATGTCTCACCACTTGTTGTAGTTGATTACTACCAACTTTCTTCAGCAAATTAATAATCAGTCCCTCTTTGCAATCCTTTGGTGGTTTCTTCTGTCCACATCTTCTCAAACATGCAGTAGATTTACAGTGGTGTCAATATCTACTTAACACTTTGAGTGCCATACCCACAATATTATGTTGCCTTCAACATCGAAAAGAATGCCACGCCTGTAATATTACGGCACAACATTCAAAGAGTAGTGCTATGCCCATAATATGAGTTTGGAAGTTCTGACTAACATGCTTTGTCCATAATATTATGGGTACGGCCGAATTTGCAACATAAAAGAAAACATAATATTACAGGCATGACACTCAAAGTGTTAAGAATATCAGGTGCAATATTATCCTTTCCTGGAGCCTTCCCATTCTTTATCTGCTTGAGGGCTATTTTGATGTCAGCCTTAATTTGTGTGTTTACTTTGATTCTCTCATTGGCATGCAACATGTGCCATTGTCTCATCCCCTCTCCAGGTTGCTCTTTGTTCAGTACTTCAGAAAAATGTTCTCTCCATCTTCTAAGCTGGTCTATTTCTGCCATAAACAATTGACCACCCTTATTTTTTACAGCTCTGCTCTAATTGAAACCTTTTTAAGACAACATTTGGGTGATTCTATATAGTTGTTTAGCATCACCCTCACTGCAGCTGTGTCTGCTCTCAGAGCTTGTTAATTCATCCACTTTTTTGTATCATTACTCACACTTCTCTTTTCTAGACTGTACTTGAGTTTTTCTATTGCCTTGATTTACTCATTTTTAGTTTTGCTTTTATATCCTTCCTACAGCTGATCAAATTCAGTGTACTTTCAGACGTGCAGTCTTTTTTAAAATGGTTTTTAAAGCAAAGGACCTGTTCACTCACACTGCAGTAGATGTCTGTAACCTGAGTCCATGTACCATCAACATTATTTTTATTGTTTTCCTGTGCCTCTTGGAGTGCCTCACAGTGGCTTTGTAGCTCAGTGTGGAATTCTTCTAGTTTTGCTGTTATTCTAAGATTACCAACGTCACCTTCTTTTCAGTTTTTCATAATTCTTGTTTGTAGATTTTATTTTCAGTTGAAAATTTGTGACAATAAGGTGATGATCATTGCCAAATCAGCTCCATCTTTATTCCTCGCATCCATCAGTGGCCTTCTAAATTTTTTGCTTGGCACTATATGATCAACTTGATTTTCCTTTCTGTGGACAGACAACACCCATGTAATCTTGTGGCAATTTGTGTGTGAAAATGCTGTACCTCCAATCACTAAATTGGAATTGGCACAAAAATTTGTAAACGTATTCCCATTTTGATTCATTTTTCTAATACCATGGTCTCCCATTACACTCCCAGGCCTTCATTATCGTTTTCAACTTTTGCTCTCAACATCCCATAATAATCAAGATCTCCTGCTGGTTCTTTTAATGATGTCATTTAAGGAGTGATAAATCTCCTTTTTCTGTACAACAACTAAGGTTTCCATGGGAGCATAGGGTTGGAGAACTGTGACATTACAAATGTTTATTTTGAAGCATGCTGTCTGCAGTCTTTCTGAAACCAGTTTCCATTCCATAAGGCTCCTTTTCTTCAGTCCATTAACAAAAGTGCAACATCGCTTATGTGCTCTGTATCTTCTCCAGTGAGTCCAGAGTATAAAAAGGTATATCTGTCTCACTTTTGGATTTCTCCATGATCTACCAATCTCACCTCATGAAGTCCAAGAATGTCCAGTGTCCAAATGTAACACACACCTCCTCACAGAATGTTGCTTTAAAGTAACACTGTCCATGTGGGCAAGATTGCTTATGTGCTCTGGATCCAAAGGACTTTGCTGGTGGTAACTTAGCTTCCAGCAGGGTCACACACATTGGAGTGGCCAAAGGGGAGAAACCAGACATGTTTCCCACCAATAGCCCATTGGTCCTTTCCTCCTGTCTTAAGCCTATCCTTATGCTGTCACTTTCCTTTCATCATGAATCATAAAAAGGGTTGGGAGTAGGGGGGACTCTAAGGTATAGAGAAGCCAGCCACCCAAGGCGACTAAACAATTAAACTGGGCAAATTTGGAGGCTCTGTGATGGCAGCCCCACCACCAGACTAGGCAGCCATGAAATGTATTCGCAGTTGTGAATATGGACAACCATCAGCCTATAATGGTTTGACACCAATGAAAATTTGCATTGGACTGGGGCTTGAACATGGATTTCCTGCTTATTGCGAGTGGTCTTCTTACCATTAGGCTATCCGAGCATGATTCATGGCCAGACCACTGGCCACTGTGGTTGAGGTTTTCTAGGCGCTTCAGTCTGGAACCACGTGGCTGCTATGGTCACAAGTTCAAATCCTGCCTCGGGCATGGATGTAAGTGATGTCCTTAGTTTAGTTAGGTTTAGGTAGTTCTAAGTCTAGGGGACTGATGACCTCAGATGTTAAGTCCCATAGTGCTTAGAGCCATTTGAACCATTTGAGTGGCCAGACCCAAACATCCATATGTTGTCAGTCATCAAGCATGTCTCTCCAACTCGAACTTGTCCATTCACTATGTATGTTCCCTTTAATTGAAAGTCACTTGCCTAGTGTCAATGAATAAATTTGATATTGCAATGCCTGTGTTGTTCAGAATTATGATGCCAAGATCCTTCGGACATGAATGCAGGCATGCGTGTCTCTTTCATGGGAATATACATAATGAATGTACACATGAAGGCTTTAGACAAATGGTTGATGAGTTATAAAAGTTTGGGTATGGCCATAAGTCAAGCTCAGCTAGCCTAATGGTAAGGTGACCACTTGTGGTAAGTCGGAGATCCAGGTCTGAGTTCCGTTCTGGCACAAATTTTCATTGTCATCATTCCATTATACAGCTGACAGTTGTACTTATTCACAACTGCAAAAAATATTTCATGCATTTCCTAATGGCTGTGCCTGTTCCGTTGGACATGCATACATGTCCAAAGGACCATTGCATAATAATTCTGAACAACACAGGCACTGCAAAATCATAGACTAGGGAGCTGTGGGCCACTCACTAGAGTACACAATTAAAGAAATAGCAGAAAAAGACAGCCAGACAGAATCAGAGTTGATGACTTTCAGCATGAAAAGGGCAACAAAAATAGGCCTCTGGAATGTCAAAACATTGAGTGAAGCCAGTAGACTGAGACATACTTAGAAGCTTTTTAAATCATATTATGATACAGAGTGTGCACACCTGAATATACAACAGACATATTTAGCACATCTCAAATTGAGTAATATCTGCTGACTGTCACAGAAATCTTATAAAGAAATAAGAGCAGAAATTACAGTAGTTTATTGGGTTGGTGCATAAGTGCATAGTGTTGTGGCGTAACAAGCTAGCTATGCCACACTGAAGTAGCCGAAAGGGCACGCGTCAACTCACGCCGTCTTGCGTGAGGTCTGAAACAGGATACTTACGAATGCTATAAAGAAAAGAACGGAGCTTAGGTTTACTTAACTTTAATTTCCTTGTGGTACATACCTCTTGATAATACAAGTGAGACTCTCTCCAGATATGGTTAATGGCGCCTTGCTAGGTTGTAGCCATGGACTTAGCTGAAGGCTATTCTAACTGTCTCTCGGCAAATGAGAGAAAGGCTTCGTACGTGTAGTCGCTAGCAATGTCGTCCGTACAACTGGGGCGAGTGCTCGTACGTCTCTCTAGACCTGCCGTGTGGTGGCGCTCGTCTACGATCACACAGTGGCGACACGCGGGTCCGACATGTACTAATGGACTGCGGCCGATTTAAAGCCACCACCTAGCAAGTGTGGTGTCTAGCGGTGACACCACACATAGTGTTTTTCATAAGTTTAATAAACACAACAGATATACTTAACAGAGACTTTAGTCACCAATAATATATTCTCCTTCACTGTTTACAACTGTCTGCCAAAACTGGAAAAACCTTTCGATTCCATGACTGTAGAAACCATATGATTTTGAGGCAAAGAACTCATAGAGCCATGTTTGGAGTTCGTTTTCATCTGGAAAATAAGTTCCTTGAAGGTTGTTCGATAGAGAGAAGACGAGGTGAAACTCTGAGGGTACAAGATTAGGTGAATAAGTTGAGTGTGGAATGACTTCTCAGTCCATCTCCTGTTGTCTTTCTTGCCATCGTAGCAGAATGTGGGTGGGTGTTATCATGGAGAAGCATAACTTCACACTCACAATCCTCCTGGTCATTGTTCTTGGATTGTGTCAATTGTTGACAATAAATGTCAGCTGTCAGGATTACACCTCAGGGATGCACTTCATAGTACACCACACCATCGGTGTTCTATCAGCTGCATAATGTTATATTTTGCTGATGTGCCCAGGTTTTTGTACAGGGAGTTGCTGCTTTGTTTGGACTCAACTATTCCTATTGTTTTGTTATGTTTGTCTAAGTAGCACCAGTAACAATATATGACAGGAATGGTCAGTGTTGTTCATGAGCCAACTGATGACAAGCAAGCAGAGATGCACATAAGGTAACCCCCAGAGTTGTGTGATTTTGTTGTAGAGCATGTGATACCCATAAACTTGAATTTCGAATCTTCCTCATTACATACAAATGTTGCACACTGATGGAATGATCAAATTTCATAACATTTGCTAGTTCTTGGGTACACTGACATGGATCATTGTGGATTAATGCATTTAAAGCATCTTCATCAAACACCAGAGGGCTTCCTGAATGTAGAGCCACTAATGTCAAAACGATTCCAACAAAGATGATGTGACTTACCAAATGAAAGCGCTGGCACGTCGATAGACACACAAACATACACACAAAATTCAAGCTTTCGCAACAAACTGTTGCCTCATCAGGAAAGAGGGAAGGAGAGAGAAAGACGAAAGGATGTGGCTTTTAAGGGAGAGGGTACGGAGTCATTCCAATACCGGGAGCAGAAAGACTTATCTTAGAGGGAATAAAGGACGGGTATAACTCGCACACACATACACATATCCATCCACACACATACAGACACATGCAGACATATTTAAAGACAAAGAGTTTGGGCAGAGATGTCAGACGAGGCAGAAGTGCAGAGGCAAAGATGTTGTTGAATGACAGGTGAGGTATGAGTGGCGGCAACTTGAAATTAGCGGAGATTGAGGCCTGGTGGATAACGGGAAGAGAGGATATATTGAAGAGCAAGTTCCCATCTCCGGAGTTCGGATAGGTTGGTGTTAGTGGGAAGTATCCAGATAACCCGGACGGTGTAACACTGCGCCAAGATGTGCTGGCCGTGCACCAAGGCATGTTTAGCCACAGGGTGATCCTCATTACCAACAAACACTGTCTGCCTGTGTCCATTCATGCGAATGGACAGTTTGTTGCTGGTCATTCCCACATAGAATGCATCACAGTGTAGGCAGGTCAGTTGGTAGATCACGTGGGTGCTTTCACACGTGGCTCCGCCTTTGATCGTGTACAACATATATATATATATATATATATATATATATATATATATATATATATATATATGTGTGTGTGTGTGTGTGTGTGTGTGTGTGTGTGTGTGTGTGTGTGTGTGTGTGTGTGTGTGTCTGCTTGTGTCTGTGTATGTGCAGATGGATATGTGTGTGTGTGCGAGTGTATACCTGTCCTTTTTTCCCCCCAAGGTAAGTCTTTCCGCTCTCGAGATTGGAATGACTCCTTACCCTCTCCCTTAAAACCCACATCCTTTCATCTTTCCCTCTCCTTCCCTCTTTCCTGGCGAAGCAACCATTGGTTGCGAAAGCTTGAGTTTTGTGTGTATGTATGTGTTTGTTTGTGTATCTATCGACCTGCCAGCGCTTTCATATGGTAAGCCACATCATTTTTGTTTTTAGATATATTTTTCCCACGTGGAATGTTTCCCTCTTATATATATAGGGAAACATTCCACGTGGGAAAAATACATCTAAAAACACAGATGATGTGACTTACTGAACGAAAGTGCTGGCAGGTCGATAGACACACAAACATACACACGAAATTCAAGCTTTCGCAACAAACTGTTGCCTCATCAGGAAAGAGGGAAGGAGAGCGAAAGACGAAAGGATGTGGCTTTTAAGGGAGAGGGTAAGGAGTCATTCCAATCCCGGGAGCGGAAAGACTTACCTTAGGGGGAAAAAAGGACAGGTATACACTCACACACACACACATATCCATCTGCACATACACAGACACAAGCAGACATTTGTAAAGGCAAAGAGTTTGGGCAGAGATGTCAGTCGAGGTGGAAGTACAGAGGCAAAGATGTTGTTGAAAGACAGGTGAGGTATGAGCGGCGGCAAATTGAAATTAGCGGAGATTGAGGCCTGGCGGATAACGAGAAGAGAGGATATACTGAAGGGCAAGTTCCCATCTCCGGAGTTCTGACAGGTTGGTGTTAGTGGGAAGTATCCAGATAACCCGGACAGTGTAACACTGTGCCAAGATGTGCTGGCCGTGTACCAAGGCATGTTTAACCACAGGGTGATCCTCATTACCAACAAACACTGTCTGTCTGTGTCCATTCATGCGAATGGACAGTTTGTTGCTGGTCATTCCCACATAGAAAGCTTCACAGTGTAGGCAGGTCAGTTGGTAAATCACGTAGGTGCTTTCACACGTGGCTCTGCCTTTGATCGTGTACACCTTCCGGGTTACAGGACTGGAGTAGGTGGTGGTGGGAGGGTGCATGGGACAGGTTTTACACCGGGGGCAGTTACAAGGGTAGGAGCCAGAGGGTAGGGAAGGTGGTTTCGGGATTTCATAGGGATGAACTAAGAGGTTACGAAGGTTAGGTGGACGGCGGAAAGACACTCTTGGTGGAGTGGGGAGGATTTCATGAAGGATGGATCTCATTTCAGGGCAGGATTTGAGGAAGTCGTATCCCTGCTGGAGAGCCACATTCAGAGTCTGATCCAGTCCCGGAAAGTATCCTGTCACAAGTGGGGCACTTTTGGGGTCCTTCTGTGGGAGGTTCTGGGCTTCAGGAGATGAGGAAGTGGCTCTGGTTATTTGCTTCTGTACCAGGTCGGGAGGGTAGTTGCGGGATGCGAAAGCTGTTTTCAGGTTCTTGGTGTAATGCTTCAGGGATTCCGGACTGGAGCAGATTCGTTTGCCACGAAGACCTAGGCTGTAGGGAAGGGACTGTTTGATGTGGAATGGGTGGCAGCTGTCATAATGGAGGTACTGTTGCTTGTTGGTGGGTTTGATGTGGACGGACGTGTGAAGCTGGCCATTGGACAGGTGGAGGTCAACGTCAAGGAAAGTGGCATGGGATTTGGAGTAGGACCAGGTGAATCTGATGGAAGCAAAGGAGTTGAGGTTGGAGAGGAAATTCTGGAGTTCTTCTTCACTGTGAGTCCAGATCATGAAGATGTCATCAATAAATCTGTACCAAACTTTGGGTTGGCAGGCCTGGGTAACCAAGAAGGCTTCCTCTAAGCGACCCATGAATAGGTTGGCGTACGAGGGGGCCATCCTGGTGCACATGGCTGTTCCCTTTAATTGTTGGTATGTCTGGCCTTCGAAAGTGAAGAAGTTGTGGGTCAGGATGAAGCTGGTTAAGGTAATGAGGAAAGAGGTTTTTGGTAGGGTCGATCCCACCACCACCTACTCCAGTCCTGTAACCCGGAAGGTGTACACGATCAAAGGCAGAGCCACGTGTGAAATCACCCACGTGATTTACCAACTGACCTGCCTACACTGTGAAGCTTTCTATGTGGGAATGACCAGCAACAAACTGTCCATTCGCATGAATGGACACAGGCAGACAGTGTTTGTTGGTAATGAGGATCACCCTGTGACTAAACATGCCTTGGTGCACGGCCAGCACATCTTGGCACAGTGTTACACCATCCGGGTTATCTGGATACTTCCCACTAACACCAACCTGTCAGAACTCTGGAGATGGGAACTTGCCCTTCAGTATATCCTCCCTTCTCGTTATCAGCCAGGCCTCAATCTTCGCTAATTTCAATTTGCTGCCGCTCATACCTCACCTGTCTTTCAACAACATCTTTGCCTCTGTACTTCCGCCTCGACTGACATCTCTGCCCAAACTCTTTGCCTTTACAAATGTCTGCTTGTGTCTGTGTATGTGCAGATGGATATGTGTGTGTGTGTGTGAGTGTATACCTGTCCTTTTTTCCCCCTAAGGTAAGTCTTTCCGCTCCCGGGATTGGAATGACTCCTTACCCTCTCCCTTAAAACCCACATCCTTTCGTCTTTCGCTCTCCTTCCCTCTTTCCTGATGAGGCAACAGTTTGTTGCGAAAGCTTGAATTTTGTGTAAAAACAAAGATGATGTGACTTACCAAATGAAAGTGCTGGCAGGTCAACAGACACACAAACAAACACAAACATACACACAAAATTCAAGCTTTCGCAACAAACTGTTGCCTCATCAGGAAAGATAAAAATTCTTCATTATCACATACATGGTGCAAGTGTATCTGGCTGCCTTCCCTGCAGTCACCCCTCTATTGAACGAAGACAGAAAGATATCTCAGAAATGTTCTAAATGTTCTGATTTATCCACTTGGCACTTACTATCTTCAAATGATAAAATGACAATATGTAAACTCAGATGGCAACAGTGAACAACAAATAAAAAATGACAGTTGGTAAATAAACCCATAGCAACTGGAATAGCAACATGCAAATCAAAAATGCAACAAACTTCTACAGCAACGAAATATGTTAAGATGGAGACTATCATTTAACTAAGAACTGCATTGGTAAAGAATTCAGTTTACAAGTATTAAATGTTATTTGGCAATCAGGAGATATGTTTAATGACCTTCAAATATGCAAGGAAAAATATTTAACCACATCCTGCCAGGATTTTAGAATTAATGGATTTTATGTGAAACACAATGTAACTCACTTAATGGTTTGCAAAATGTACATTTCCTTGAATTTTTCATAATGTATATCAGACAATGAAAGATGAGTCTAGAAGCACAGGAAGATGAGTCTCGAAGCACATTTTACAAAATAGGTACTAGATTTACAAAAAATTTTATGTATTAAGAGTAAATATTGTGAAAATTAAGAAATAAAGTTCCTCCATATCAAGTAGAAGAAACCTAAAATCACAGAATGAATTTTCACTCCTTAGAGGAGTGTGCACTGATTTTAAACTTCCTGGCAGATTAAAAGTGTGTGTCAGGAAGTTTCAAATCACCATATTCAGCTGCAGAGTGATAATTCATTCTGGAGATAAGCTTCCAGACTGTGGCTAAGCCATATCTCTGCAATATCCTTTCTTCCAAGAGTGCTAGTACCACAAGGTATGCAGAAGAACTTCTGAAAAGTTTGGAAGGTAGAAGATGAGGTACTGGCAGAAGGAAAGCTGTGAGCATGTCATTAGTCATGCTTCGATAGGTCAGTCAGTACAGCACTTGCCCATGGGAAGCATAGGCCCCAGTGTAGCACATAGTTTTAATCTGGCAGGATGTTTCAACTTAAAATTAAATGATTATTTCTTGCAATGATATTCACATTATTTTTCCCTCTTTTGTTCCACTGCCAGTTGTACTTCCATAAAATAATCACAGTTTTTTTTTAAAAAATGTAATAAGATTTTAAAGTTATGAAGTACTTTAGCTCTGTTTCTGATCTGCTTACAATTCTCTTTTCTTTACAAACTTATCACGACTGATTTAACAGAGATTCATAGCACTTTCCAGCAATGCTTGGGTAAGTGACCGTAGAGAAGTACAATCTACAGACTGCACTTGTGAAGCACCAATGTATACTATATAAGTAATATAATCACAATTGTGTAACATTACATCCAATTCATTTTCCCTCTCTGTATTACATTTAAAATTTAGTCATGATGAGTTAAAAGTAGTTGGATCTCATACTGTATCAAACTGATGTTATACTTGAAGCATAGCGGAATTTCAATTCTGAATAATTTTTTTCCTTCCATAGATTACATGTTACAATGATGTTGGAAATGTCATGTTTACAGTTTTATAAACACATAAAACATTTTTTTTAGAAATTTGTCACTGACATATGAAAACAATGTTTTTTGTAATAATGTTTTGAGGATAATTATAAATAATATGCAATGATGATATATACTGAAGAGCCAAAGAAACTAGTGCACCTGCCTAATATCATGTAGGGCCCCCATGAGCACCCAGAAGTGCCACAACACAACATGACATGGACTCGACTGATGTCTGAAGTTGTGCTAGAGGGAACTGACACCATGAATCCTGCAGGGCTGTCCATAAATCTGTAAGAGTATGAAGGGGTGGAAATCCCTTCTGAACAGCACATTGCAAGGTGTCCCAGATATGGTCAATAATGTTCATGCTTGGGAGTTGGTGGCCAGCATTTACTCAGAAGAGTGTTCCTGGAGCCACTCTGTAGCAATTCTGGAAGTGTGGGTTGTTGCATTGTCCAGCTACAATTGCCAAAGTCTGTTGAATGCACAATGGACATGAATAGGTGCAGGTGACCAGATAAGATGTTTAAGTATGTGTAACTTGTCAGAGTCATATCTAGACATATCAGAGGTCCCATATTACTTAACTGCACATGCCTCACACCATTACAGAGTCTCCAGCAGCTTGAACAATCCCTCACTGGCATACTGGATCCATGGAGTCATGAGGTTGTTTCCATACCTGTACGCATCCATCCACTTGATACAATTTGAAACATGACTCATCCAAGCAGGCAACATCTTTCTAATCATCAACAGCCCAATGTCGGTGTTGACAGGCCCAGGTGAGGCATAAAGCTTGTGTCATGTAGTCATCAATGGTACACGAGTTGGCCGATGGCTTGGAAAGCCCATATTGATTGTGTTTCATTGAATGGTTCGCACGCTGACACTTGTTGATGGCCGAGCGATGAAATCTGCAGCAATTTGTGGGAGGGTTGCACTTATGTCATGCTGAACGATTCTCTTCAGTCATCATTGGTCCCATTCTTGCATGATCTTTATCCGGTTGCAGCAGTGTTGGACATTTGATGTTTTAGCACGTTCCCGATATTCATGGTACACTCATGAAATGTTCGTATGAGAAAATCCCCACTTCATCGCCATTTCAGAGATGCTGTGTCCCATCACTCATGCACCGACTATAACGCCACGTTCAAACTCACTTAAATCTTGATAACCTGCCATTGCAGCAGCAGTAACCGGTCTAAGAACTGCGCCAGATACTTGTTGTCTTATATAGGCATTGCCGACCACAGCACCATATTCTGCCTGTTTATATATCTCTGTATTTGAATACACATGCCTACACCAGTTTCTTTGGCATTACAGTGTACATTAATAGACTGCATTCATTTGTGCAATGGTCATGCATACAGAAAGAAAGTTTACAAAGTTATATGTTTTGCTGTACTGCTGAAAATACTAATATATTTAGAAAAAATGAAAAATAATTTTTTTAGGCCATATATGGGGACATTACTGTGTGTGTGTGTGTGTTGTGAAAACACATTTAAATCATATCTCCACCAATATGCTTAGTCTATATGTTCTCTTCAGTATTTCAGTATTTTCGGCACTACACTTCATTTTCCATTTTCCTTCTTTCAGGAAATTTGTTCCCTCATGAAAAAGAAAATGTTTTACTCCATTTCCAACTTAACATGTACTTTTGTTCTATGGATTTGCCTACAAGTACTTCTTAACCTTATACCAACATCCAGAGATGAGATATTCCTTGAGTTTTCTTATGAAGGTGCTCAGTTCCTTTATGCTCTTTATGCTAAGTGGCAGCCTGTACTTTCTGCATTTGCAGGTCCCCTCCTTTGCTGCAGATGTGGTAGTTTCCTGTAGTTCTTGTGTGGTGGTCTTGTAATTCTCTGTTTAGAAGTGCTGTACAATTTATGATTAAAAGAAATAGTGTCTCATATATGTACAATCCTGGTACAGTTAATATTTTAAATTCTTTGAATTTGTTTTTGCAAGATTCCCATGGTATTAGTTTAGCTATGCATCTAATGGCTTTCTTTTTTTAAGTTTTAGGATTCTCTGAATGTGTGCTTCTGCTGCTCCTCCCCATGCTGAAATACAGTGCAGTATGTGTGGGAAGATAAGTCTGTAGTACTTTTTTTTAGGAAGGTTGCTATGTCCACCATACAGCACACTTTTTCATTAAGAATATATTTGAACTTATTTTTGGAAAGATCTTATCACTGTGGTATTCCCATGTCAGAAATTTGTCCACCTCAATTTCCAGGACCTGTTACAGTCCATTTGTTCTTAGTGTCCATACCCAATGCTCAGAATAAATTCCTCTGAGCTGTTAGTTCTCTTTGTTTCAAATTTTGTACACATAGCTTTCTTCCTGTTGATCAGTAAATTATTTTCTCGAAAATACCATCCTGTCATTTCCTGATTCTCACTGGCTCTCTTTTCTAAATCCTTCTCTGAGTCACTACGTAGCAGTAAAGTTGTTCATCAGCATACATTCATCTACTGCAGTAGGCATATCATTTACACACACACACACACACACACACACACACACACACACACACATACACACACACAAGTAGTACTGATCCCTCAGCTGCTCCACATTTTACCTCCATAAAATCAGAGAAAACATTTTCCTATGTATTTCTGAATTTAGGTTTTATTTTAACACACTGTTTTCAACGAAGGTTTTTATAAATGTCTGCAGCTTTTCCTCTTATGCTATAGCAGTCTAATTTTTCTATACGAATTATATGACAGACAGAATCAAAAGCATTTGTAAGGTCTGAGTATATTCTAGACACTTTCCTTTGATGATCCAGTGCCTCAGTGATGTATATTATGAAGTTTACCACTGCAGTCTTAGTGGATCTCCCCTTTCTAAATCCATGTTGTGCTTCATTTAAGATGTTACGTTTCACTACAAAGTTTATAATTCTATCTTTAATCAATGCTTCTGCTATTTTAGACGGAACAGTTGTGATCTTTATTGGTCTATAGTTACCTGGATCTCCTTTATCCCCTACTTTAAGTAGTGGTTCTATCTTGCTTTCCTTCATTATTAAATTTATCAGGAATGCCAGAGGCTTTGCACAGTGTTTGACCAATTTTGCTGATATGACATCCAGACCCTCCGTAGTTTTATTTTTTAGTGCTCCAATTCTTCTGAAACTTCCAATTCATCTGTAGGGACTAGGTATAGACTCTGAGCCAGCCTTTTCAGAATTTCCATGCTCTTTGGTACCGATATGTTTGGTTTTAGAAATTTCTTTGCTATAGTTATGTGTTTCTGATTGAAGATTTAGACACTTGTGGGCCTGTCATTTATTTCCCCTCCTCTGTCAATATTATATTTGTATCTTTTAAGACATGTGACTCTTTTCTGTTCTCATTTATGTAATTCCAGACAGCTTTAGAGATGTTAGAAGATGTTTGTATTTCAAATTTTTAGTGGCTATACTTTGCCTCTCTTATCATCTTAGTGTATGCTTTCTTCTTGCACCTGTAGACCTCATGACAGTTATGTCCTTTGTCAGTTCATCTCTTGCTTTTTTTATTTCTGTGGTGTACCATTTTTTGTTTGGCTTACTCCTAATAGTTCTTCATATTGTAGGACAAGTTATATCTATGTAGTGTGTTCCTACATCAAAGAAAGATTCCCAGCTCTTTTCTACACTGGCCTCTTTGTTCACATCATCCCATTTTGCTGCTTTTAGCAAAATTTCTAGTCTACTCAGATTTCCAATGCATCTAAATTTAGCCACTATGTTTTCTTCACTTTTTGTATTATCTCAGAGTTTGCTTGCTTTTCCAATGTGGTCTGCAACAACAGTATTTATAACCTGAACTTTTGGCCTCTCTGGAGGTATATTTGAAAGAACATGGCCTGTTAATGTGTTCGATGTTTTTGTATATCTTGTTGGATTTTTTACTTGAAACTGGAGATTGTATGTCCTCAAAACCTCATGAAAATTTCTTGTGCCTGTTTTACTTGTCTGGATATCAATTAAAAGTTGAAAAGTTAGCATTTTATTTAACTGGCCATGACCTACAGGCCACCCATCTGTAGGTTTTCCGGCTACCATGAACACACATTGTATGATTTGAAAACTGTTTGCTTTTTCTTCACTAAGTTTTCCTAATTCTGTAGCCTTCCTGTCTGCATCAGTATTATTTTCTCTAATCATCATCTTTTTCTCCATTAAAATTTTCACTAATATTCACTTTCCTATGCAAATGAGTACGCATTAATATTTTTCTGGCAGTATAAACATATCTATATTTTCATAAACTATGAATAACAAAGTAGGGGTGTGGGTAAGCTACTATAAACAGCATATTGAATGCATTATTGTGGCTGAGATAGACACGAAGCCCACACCTACTACAGTAGTACAAGTTTATATGCCAACTAGCTCTGCAGATGACGAAGGAATTGATGAAATGTATGATGAGATAAAAGAAATTATTCAGATAGCGAAGGGAGATGAAAATTTAATAGTCATGGGTGATTGGAATTCAATAGTAGGAAAAGGGAGAGAAGGAAATGTAGTAGGTGAATATGGACTGGGGGGCAAGAAATGAAAGAGGAAGCCACCTGGTAGAATTTTGCACAGAGCATAACTTAATCATAGCTAACACTTGGTTCAAGAATCATGAAAGAAAGTTGTATACATGGAAGAATCCTGGAGATACTAGAAGGTATCAGATAGATTATATAATGGTAAGACAGAGATTTAGGAACCAGGTTTTAAATTGTAAGACATTTCCAGGGGCAGATGTGGACTCTGACCACAATCTATTGGTTATGAACTGTAGGTTAAAACTGAAGAAACTGCAAAAAGGTGAGAATTTGAGGAGATGGGCCCGGATAAACTGACTAAACCAGAGGTTGTACAGAGTTTCAGGGAGAGCAAAAGGAACAATTGACATGAATGGGGGAAAGAAATACAGTAGAGGAAGAATGGGTAGCCTTTAGGGACGAAGTAGTGAAGGCAGCAGAGGATCAAGTAGGTAAAAAGACGAGGGCTTATAAAAATCCTTGGGTAACAGAAGAAATATTGAATTTAACTGATGAAAGGAGAAAATATAAAAATGCAGCAAATGAAACTGGCAAAAAGGAATACAAACGTCTCAAAAATGAGATCAACAGGAAGTGCAAAATGGCTAAGCAGGGATGGCTAGAGGACAAATGTAAGGATGTAGAGGCTTATATCACTAGGGGTAAGATAGATACTGCCTACAGGAAAATTAAAGAGACCTTTGGAGAAAAGAGAACCACTTGTATAAATATCAAGAGCTCAGATGGAAATCCAGTTCTAAGCAAAGAAGGGAAAGCAGAAAGGGGGGAGGAGTATATAGAGGGTCTATACAAGGGTGATGTACTTAAGGACAATGTTATTGAAATGGAAGAGGATGTAGATGAAAATGAAATGGGTGGTTATGATACTGCGTGAAGAGTTTGACATAGCACTGAAAGACCTGAGTCGAAGCAAGGCTCTGGGAGTAGACAGCATTCCATTAGAACTACTGACAGCCTTGGGAGAGCCAGTCCTGACGAAACTCTACCATCTGGTGAGCAAGATGTATGAGACAGGCGAAATACCCTCAGATTTCAAGAAGAATATAATCATTCCAATCCCAAAGAAAGCAGGTGTTGACAGATGTGAAAATTTCTGAACTATCAGTTTAATAAGTCACGGCTGCAAAATACTAACATGAATTCTTTACAAATGAATGGAAAAACTGGTAGAAGCTGATCTTGGGGAAGATCAGATTGGATTCCATAGAAATGTTGGAACATGTGAGGCAATACTGACTCTACAACTTATCTTAGAAGATAGATTAAGGAAAGGCAAACCTATGTTTCTAGCATTTGTAGACTTAGAGAAAGCTTTTGACAATGTTGACTAGGATACTCTCCTTCAAATTCTGAAGGTGGCAGGGGTAAAATACAGGGAGCGAAAGGCTATTTACAATTTGTACAGAAACCAGATGGCGGTCATGAGAGTTGATGGACATGAAAGGGAAGCAGTGGTTGGGAAGGAAGTGAGACAGGGTTGTAGCCTCTCCCCAATGTTATTCAATCCGTGTATTGAGCAAGCAGTAAAGGAAACAAAAGAAAGATTTGGAGTAAATATTAAAATCCATGGAAAAGAAATAAAAACTTTGAGGTTTGCCGATGACATTGTAATTATGTCAGAGACAGCAAAGGACTTGAAAGAGCAGCTGAACGGAATGGACAGTGTCTTGAAAGGAGGATATAAGCTGAACATCAACAAAAGCAAAACGAGGATAATGGAATGTAGTCGAATTAAGTCAGGTGATGCTGAGGGAATTAGATTAGGAAATGAGACACTTAAAGTAGTAAAGGAATTTTGCTATTTGGGGAGCAAAATAACTGATGATGGTTGAAGTAGAGAGGATATAAAATGTAGACTGGCAATTGAAGGAAAGCATTTCTGAAGAAGAGAAATTTGTTAACATCGAGTATAGATTTAAGTGTCAAGAAGTCGTTTCTGAAAGTATTTGTATGGAGTGTAGCCATGTATGGAAGTGAAACATGGATGATAAATAGTTTGGACAAGAAGAGAACAGAAGCTTTCAAAATGTGGTGCTACAGAAGAATGCTGAAGATTACATGGGTAGATCTCGTAACTCATGAGGAGGTATTGAATTAGGGAGAAGAGGAGTTTGTGGCACAACTTGACTAGAAGAAGGGATCGGTTGGTAGGACATGTTCTGAGGCATCAAGGGATCACCAATTTAGTACTGGAGGGCAGTGTGGAGGGTAAAAATCATAGAGGGAGACCAAGAGATGAATATACTAAGCAGATTCAGAAGGATGTAGGTTGCAGTAGGTACTGGGAGATGAAGAAGCTTGCACAGGATAGAGTAGCATGGAGAGCTGCATCAAACAAGTCTCAGGACTGAAGACCACAACAAACAACAACATATGTAAAGAGGTATAATATCAGCACAAGTCTGTTTGCCAGATTGCTGCAATATTCATGTTGATTTTTTTGTTAGCCCTAATGAAAAATAATGCATGTATGAACAACCTAAAACATTTAAATACTAACTATTAGGATTGATTGGTTGGTGGAGAGGAGACCAAATAGCGAGTTCATCAGTCTCATCTAGTTAGGAAAAGATGGGGAAGGAAGTCGGCCGTTCCCTTTTGAAGGAACCATTCCAGCTCTTGCCTGAAGTGATTTAGGTAAATCATGGAAAATCTAATTCAGGATGGCCAGACATGGGTTTGAACCACCATCCTCCCAAATGCGAGTCCAGTGTGCTAATCACTTTGCCACAATTCAAGCTGTGGTAGCATAAAAATAATAGTGTCAACAAAAAAATAAAAATCAAATTCAGTGTGATGTCAAATATAACATTACATTAATCACCAAATGTCAACAATTGGAAATGTCTTGTGTAGTACATTTTCTGGTATCAAACTGACATAAATTTCATAGTGCCTGACAGGAAACGAATGTTTGTGATCACATACTGCAGCTCATGACATCCTAGCAGTAATATTTGATACTGACATTAAAAAATACTAAACTTCACTGAAAACGCCTTGAAGCCCGGCCCAATGGTACCGACAGGCCACCGTGTCATCGTCAGCCCATAGGTCGCAATGGATGTGGATAGGGAGGGGCATGTGGTCAGTACACAGCTCTCCCAGGCATTGATACTGACATTGAGCAGATATAGTTGGAGCGATACAAGGTAACATGTACTGCAGTTGTCTTGTGGAAGCCAATTATTTGCCTGGTTCACTATGTTCAGCAATATGTATTGCCATCTTCAGATCCATAAAACTGGGCAATCGTAGTTACATCATATAATGCTTAAACCACCCTGTCACATTATGACTGTACAATATGCAGAAGGAAGTTGAAGCATTACAGTGACATGCCTGGTGTGCTTTGATAATGTATGTACAACTTGGAGTACAAATGGCTTGAACAAGACAGCTAGGTGTGACATCTTGCCTCTTCATGGCTGCAACAGAGTCATCAGACTGTGGTTTAAGCACTGTATGATGTAACTACCACTGCCCAGTTTTATGGATCTGAATGCAATGCATATTGCCAGAACTAGTAATCCAGTAATTGTGTTAACATATCAATATTCACAATTAAACAGTTTTCACTAAAAGACTACAATAGAAATTTATAGATTGCTTTCTGCACTGAATGATCCTGTCAAGTAACCACAACAAGATAATATGTTGTGGAACCACACTGAAAGAAAATTAGTGTTGCATATCAGGATCTACAACTTAGTGGGCACTGCTTAACCGGTCTTTGAATGCTGTGCCATAACAATGAGGCTGGAAACACATAAGCTCAGTGGACTGATGTATCACAGGCAGTATACGGAAAAAAATATTAACTTTCATCAAACACAGAGAGAGAATGTTAATTAGGTTATGTAGACTTAAGTGAATGTTCAATATCTGTGAAGACTTTAACACTGTTTTCTGTAGATTATTATTTATCAAGGACACTAAGTGTTATTGACATTAAGCTTTGGATCAATTCACTTAGTAAAATGTTTATTGAGGATTGAAGATCATAGCACCATTAAATCTTATTCTTAGACCAAATTTCTTAAAACAATTATAATGTAAAATTGTTAATAAAAGGTTTATCTAACCATGATGGTCAAACTTTAATGATAAAATTGTGCAGACAGTTAAGCTTGAATCATAAAAGAAACATCATATAGCAAAAACTTGGTCATAGTAGTTAGCAAACTGCTGGGAAGAGATTTTATCACAATTTTTTCACTGTCTTATACATAATTTTCCTCTAAAATAGTACGAGGATAAAATGAAATGTGAGTAGGGACAAAAGCAGGCTAGGATATGAGAAAAAGTATCTTGTGCCATGAAGGAAACCATCTGCCTAATTCAGGTAGCACTTTGTTATTGTTGAGTTAAAACTTCATTACTCCACAAGTACTGTAAAACCTTCGGACTGTTACAAAAAAAAGTATGCTTTATGTTCAAAAATATGTTTGAAGTAAGTAATTTAGAAGAACAGTTTGGATAAAGTAAGGAAAAAAGTGGCATACATGTTACTGAGGTCCCAGGTAATGGCAAAAATTTTAATGTGTAAAATCAATTATTTCTCATTTTAATGACAACCTTAATAGTGGTACCAAACATCGCACCCACTAATAAACAGCAAAATAAAAATGTGTTAAATTTATTTAAAAATGCATGTTTCTCCACTAACAGACATAATTTCAAAAATACAACTCATAACGAAAATATAAAAATCATGTTGTCCCTAAAAAGTAGTAAAACTTGCGCCCATAAAAATTTAATAGCAGTTCTAGCTATAATGCTGTCCTTAATGGGGGTTTAAAAGTTTCTACTTTCATAATAGATCTGCCCTTGAAATACCTTTGTATGCAGTCAAGCAGTAAGGTATTTTTTTTATACAAATGATATAAATATGTAGTAATGAAAGGAAAAGGAGAGAGAAAGAGAGAGAAACAAATAAATTGAGTGCAATAGAATAGTCACTTATTTTTTCACAGTACAACTAGCTAAATTGCTCTTATGCACCTTTTGCATTTGATTATCTACAGTGAAAGTCATATAAGATCTCAGAAATGAAATCTTGGTAGAACTGAAGAACAAAAACTATCCTGTTGTTGTATTCTGCGACATTAAATGGTCTGGATCACAACATTCTACCTCAGAAACTAAAATGTTGGGCCAATGATGGCATCACTCTGTAAGGATGGTGTCTCACTTTCATAATAGAAGGCAGAGGGTCACTTTGGAAAACTGCATTACAGATATTCAATGAAACATTGGAAGGAGGTGCATAAAATGTGAAATCCCATGGAGTTCAGTACTGTAGTTTCTCTTGTTCTTAATCTACATAAATGATCTCGCAACAGATTCATCAAACCATTAATCTCTATTCACCCTGTTCTCTCTGTAGTCTGCCTCTTCTGCCATTCCACCTATAACTGCTGCAAAGTAGTATATTCACTCGGGCTCAAAAAAATATTGCTTAACTATATTTATTAACAGTTTTCAATATACATCACTAATCTGACAGTGCCATTTGCTTTTTTTCTAAACTTTTTTTCTTCAACTTCATAAAACTTAAACGTTCTGTTTCAGTTTCTATCACTGTGATTTCTAAATAACTAGCCACCCCACCCCCACCCCCACCTTCTCTGCTCCTAACCTAAATTGTGCCTCCTGTATTATCTCACATTCAGGATGACAGCAATTGAAATCCCCATCCAGCCATACAATGTTAAGTTTGCTGTGGTTTCCCTTAAGGAAAAAGGTAGGATGGTTTCTTTGAAAAGGACATTGTCAAATTCCCACCCCATTCTTCCTCTATCCAAGTTTGTATGTAATGATGAAACACTAAATCTTAACCTGCATTCTTTCTGTTTTTAGTGTTTCATCAGGTGCCACATTCTCCTGCCTATAATGAGGCATGCTCACTGCTGTCACATTTCTATTCCATTCCCTCACTGCTTCTCCCTCCTTTATATGTTACCTTTGCTTCCCTTCACACCTCCCTTTTCTCTTCCTTTCCCATGTGTCTCTGCCACCTACTCCATTCAACATAACCTCTCACTCTAGTGGTGCTACAGCTCCGGAACAAGAGAGAGAGAGAGAGAGACAGTTAGTCTCTTTGGTACCGAAAAGGACAATATTCTAAAGCTTAACTATATTTTCAGTATTGTTTATGTGCCTATCTACTTCTCAATGCCTCAACTTTGTGGTTTACTGCTTGTAGTGTTTGTTTTCTATCCTGCACTTTCCACCACTAGTATATTAACATTGTTTATTCATTCATCTACTGACTACTTTATTGTACTTTTGTGCATGTCACCACATTAATGTAATACCATTTTTTAGTTCCCACAGAATTACATTCCTGTTCACCTACTGTTAATGGTACACATAATGTTAATGATGTTTTCTGTATAGCCAACTGGCTAGAGACTTCAAACTTTTATCAGGAATTGCTCCTATTTGAATATACACTGCCTGACAAAAAAGGGACACACCTAGAAGACCTGGTCAAATGTCAGTTAAGTTCATACACATACACACTATTGATGGACATGTAAATGATAAGAGCTGAAGCTCTCTGTGACAAGTGGAACAGCCACCAGAGTGCACTGCTATTGTTCATGTTTAATTTTTTTACCAGGCCTGGTAGGGTATATAAGGTGTGCGAATGGCATCTGATGTTAAGTATCTTTGTGAGTGACACGGAGATGCTGTGTTCTTGTGTGAGCACCTAGAGTTTGAAAGAGGCCTCATAGTGGGTCTCCATTTGGTCAGATTGCAGTATCCAGATTTGACTGCATGGGAAAGTGAGGGCAGGCATACTCATAATCTAGGTTCTGGTCGACCACATCTGACCACCACAAGGAAGGATTGGCATATTGTACACCAAGGACATTGGTAACCTCTTCACATCTGTGCCTGCCATCCAAGAGTAAGTATTGGACTCCCTGTAACACTGTGTCTCATCCTGCACCTTTGGTCAGACATTAGAAGTAGATGTTTTAGAGGATTAGTGCTCCATGCATAGGCTGCCATTAAAATCACAACACAAATGGCTGGATTTGCAATGGTGCCATGACTGGGAAGCATGGACTGATCATGAATAACATCACATTGTATTGAGTGATGAATCACAGTTCTGCACTACTCTGGATGACCATCATCAGTAAGTGCAGTGGTGACCTTAGGAGACATCCCACTCTTTCAATGTTTTGGAGTGGCACAGGGGTTTTACTCTGGGCATCATGGTGTGAAGAGCCTTTGGATGTGACTACAGGTTTTGGCTGGTAATGATTGAGAGAATTCTGATGGCATAATGGTATGTCATGGACTTCTCATGTGATGGTACTGTTTTTCAAAGTAAAATGCTCATCCACACATGGTGCATGTCTCTGTGAACTGACTATGTGGTGTTGAGATACACCTGTGTCCAGCAAGATTCACAGATCTGTCCCCAATAGATCATGTATGAGACCAGCTTAGATATCAACATCTTCACAGTGCCAGTATCCTACCCAAGACACCAAGGACCAGTTGTGACAATTATGGGCTACCTTACCTCACAAGAAGAATGTCTTTATGACACACTTCCCGATGGAATCACTTCATAGATAGGGAGCAACATCATACTGATAAATGGGCTCATACTGTCAAGTTCTTCATAAATGTGACTCAGATATTGTGATAACTGAAGTAACATCACACACCCTGTCAGTATGTGGTGTTTTATTTCATTTCCTCCTCACCATCTGGCTGCTTTACTTTCTTTGTCAAGTTGTGTAGTCTGACAAGACAAGTTTGTTATTTACATGTTAAGTGAGTCATGTTTGTGACAACTCAATATGATGTGGAATGTGTCAATAGATTTACAAATAAGATATATGTTCTTTGTGAAAACACGTTTGTATAAAGGCCATTTATATAATTTGATTTTTCTTTAACTGCAATCTACAATAAAATTTAACAAATGTAGCTGAGTCACATACAGAGATTATCTGTTCAGAATATTTAACCTTAGAATAGACATAGTTGCCTATCAGAAATGATTTCAGTTTGTTTTAAACTTTCATCATCTGCAAGCACCTTTAAATCACAAGGGGAGTTGTCAAATATTTTTATGGCTGCAAGCTTTGCTACTTTCTGTTCAAGAATAAGATTCAGTTGGAGATAGTGAGACCATTTTTGTTCCTGTGTTAGACCTACTACTGGGAACTTTTTCTCACCTCAACATAATCTTTTGCATTAATTAAGTACAGAACACCTACATCATTAGAAATCAATACTACAGTAATTTGGTTCTCACTGAAGACTTTTGTTGCTTGTGGACATATCATCATTACAATAATTTGCATTTCTTTCTGTCCATTTCTGCAATGTAACTAATTTTAACATTATAAAAATTTTAGTTTTTTTTACTAGTTATTCTCACAGAAATGTGTTATCAAGCAAGATGTTTTTTGTGTCATTTTCATAGGCAAGATGTTTTTTTTGTCATTTTCATAGGCAAGGGAATGAATGAAATGGTTTATTATCAGTGTAAAAAATATAAAATAAAATTTTGCATTGTCCAAGACAGTGGATTTTATTTTGTTTTATTTTACTTTCTATCAACACACTTTTAGGTATGGTATTTGCAGCAATGCTCTGTTAGCTATAAATTCTTCTATTTTTAGTGTTATCTTTTCATTATTATTGGTTTACAAGTGAGTGAGAAGCTAATTAATTAAACCATTCTTTTATGTACTTGTAGGAAACAGAGAAGAAGGAAGAATCAGAAACACCAGGATTCCCCTTTAAGTTCAAGAAAATGTTTGAATACAACCATAACCGTATTGCAAAGGAACCTTCTTTTTATGAAGCATCGTACAGCAAGGACCAGGAAGAACAGTGAGTGTAAGATTCATGTGAATGAGACCTGTAAATTAAACATGACACAACTCTCAAACTATAATGGAAAACCTGAATGGGAATGTCGAATCCTGGACCATGTGCATATACATGTGTATGCACCTATATGCTGCTATAATTACAATACTCTGCACAAGTACCCTGATAAAAGAAGGTTTGGGACTGGGGCAAAATATAGGGAGACTTCAGAAGAAACCATACGGATAAGGGTATAAAATAATTTTAACTTAACAAAAGTGAGAAACAAAGAGATATGTGAAACTGGTATTGGGAGGCAGACAGAAAATAGGACAGGTATGACATAGTGGAGGTAGATATCAAGGGCAGCATGATTGCCTGATGGAACATATTGGAAGGACAGTAACAACCTGTATCATTCATTGAAGCTGTTGCCATATGGTGTGGGAGTGGAGCCAGTAGGGAGGGGGGTACTAAATCAGTTATTGAAGTCATTGTTGTGGCATACAGCATGTTTACACTGGGGGTTCAAGTTGTGATTAGCCACAGTTTGGCAGTAGTTATTCATGCAGACAGACAGCTGGTTAGTTTTTTTCTCCACACCTTTCTTCTTTTATAGGATACAAAATGCTTGTGACTGGACTGTGGTAGAAGGTGACAGATGCAATATATGACCAATCTTACCCAACATTCATCTACAAAAAAATGTCCCACGTGGTGCAGAATTAGGAGTACGGTTGTTATAAGGATGGATTAGGGTATTGTGTAGGCTGTGTGGATGACAGAGTACAACTGTGGGTGATAAGCACTGACTTACACTCATTTCAGTGCACATTGAGTTTGTCAAGGGAATATTAGGGTTTAATGTCTTATTGACAGCATGATCATTAGAGGCTAACAACAGCTCAAAGTGCCAAAAGATGGGTAAGGAAGTCAGCCTTGTCCTTTACAAAGCAATGCTTGCCATCTGGATTGCTATATAAGAATCCCTGACCTCCAGAATATGAGCCTAACATCTTAAAATACAACACCTCACTCAATTAGAGAAACTTGAATCATTGCAAAAGGACTATGTTAAGTTTTCAAGGTCTGATCCGATGATGAAGGGGTAATAGTAATGGCTTCACAAGGGCTGTGAATGTGTTGGTGCCACTCAAGTATCTGGCAAAAGCAAATCTATTTCTGGACTAGTTGAATAGGGTATTGTGTGTTTGTAAATGCTCAGTCAAGGTTACTGATGTGTGTGGCTAACTTCCCCCTTCCACTGCAGATGGTGCCTATAGGTGCCAAGTGTGTACACAGGAACTTCTTTATGTACACTGGGTGACACTGATGGTTGGTGTGTTATATGACAACAGATATTTTCATGGATATATATGACCTGTTGAGATCAACAACAATGGAAGTAGCTCATTGATTGCAAAAGGTTCAGGTGTAGTAGTGAATCAGGGATCAGATGTTAAAGTTTATTCTTGAGCTTGACAGCATGCGAAATGTAAATTAGGGAGTTACCACACATGCTTATGAAACATCAGTTATTTGTAGAGAATGGTCACAGGAGGTACTTGAGAAGGTAGCAATTTTGCTTATGGAAAATGCAAATAAATAATTAAATCAAAATACATTGAACTAAAAGGTGTCCACAGTATTCCAAACCAGACCTTTTGAAACCAGTAAATATTCTGTTAGCAAAATATAGACTTTTGAAATTTTAGGTGGTTCATGGTGTGGGTTCCTGGTATCATGTCCTAGTTCATGAACCACGGGCAACGTATGAGTGGCCAAGTAAGTGGTCCTGATAGTCAGGATACCAGTTACTTTGGAATAAGGCTGGGCATCTCGGACATATTCCGAGTCGTGGCCACCTTTGTGCTCAGACGGCAAAGATTACCAAATCCACCGCTTAGTCCCTCAACCGTTAGGGGTAAAACTCAATGGGACCCGGGGCAAGTAAGGCTAGCAACCTGCTTCCCTGGTACTATTAATGTGATGCTGGTAAAAATCAGAGCAAAATGCCTCGGACCTTTGGAGGTGACGGAGTCCAACCTCTAATTGACAAAGATACGACTCGGCAAACGAATGGTAACGAGATGGGGAGCTATTAATATCAATGGGGGATACTCTGGGAAGAAGGTAGAGCTGGCAGAGGCTGCAAGTAAGATGGGGTTGTATGTTTTAGCTGTTAGTGACATTCGGGTAAGGGGTGAGAAAGAAGAGGAAGTGGGAGAATACAAGGTCTACCTGTCAGGAGTCAAAGCAGGAGTAGCAAAATGGGGTGTAGGGCTTTTCATCAGGAAAGAAATGGAACCCAGTGTAGTTGCAATAAGGTATGTAAACGAACGACTTATATGGATAGATTTGGCAGTGTCTAGCAAGAAAATTAGGATTGTGTCAGTATATTCGTATTGTGAAGGGAAAGTTCAAGATAAGATGGATAGTTTTTATGACGCACTCAGTGATGTAGTTGTTAGAGTAAAGGACAAGTACAGTGTTCTGTCCATGGGTGATTTTAATGCCAGGATCGGAAATCGAACAGAAGGGTATGTAAAGGTTATGGGTAAATTTGGAGAGGATATGGAGGCCAACAGGAACGGGAAACAACTCTTGGATTTCTGTGCCAGTATGGGCTTAGTAATCACAAACTCCTTTTTTAAACATAAGAACATTCACCGGTATACTTGGGAAGGCAGGGGAACCAGATCTATCATTGACTATAAAATAACAGATCAGGAATTCAGGAGGCTGTGAGGGACACACGTGTATTCAGGGGATTCTTTGATGACACTGATCACTATTTAATCTGCAGTGAAATTGGTATTGTGATGCCGAAAGTGCAGGAGGTCAGGTCCATGTGTAGGAGGATAAGAGTGGAGAAACTTCAGGATAAGGAAATCAGACACAAGCACATAACAGTGATCTCAGAAAGGTACCAGTTAGTTGAATGTAGTCAATTGCAGTCACTGGAAAAGGAATGGACAAGGTACAGGGACACAATACTAGAAGTGGCCAAAGAATGTCTTGGAACAGTACTGTGTAAAGGTAGGATGAAGCAAACAGCTTGGTGGAATGACGCAGTCAAGGCAGCCTGTAAAAGGAAAAAGAAGGCATATCAAAAATGGCTACATACTAGAACTCAGGTAGACAGAGAAAGTTATGTTGAAGAAAGAAACAAAGCCAAACAGATAATTACAGCATTTAAGAAGAAATCTTGGGAAGACTTTGGAAACAGGTTGGAGACCTTGGGTCAAGCTGCTGGAAAACCATTCTGGAGTGTAATTAGAAGTCTTCGAAAGGGAGGTAAGAAGGAAATGACAAGTATTTTGGACAGGTCAGGAAAACTGCTGGTGAATCCTGTTGATGCCTTGGGCAGATGGAGGGAATATTTTGAAGAGCTGCTCAATGTAGGTGAAAATGCGATCAGTAATGTTTCAGATTTCGATGTACAATGGGACAGGAATGATGGAAATAGGATCACATTTGAGGAAGTGGAGAAAATGGTCAATAGATTGCAGTGCAATAAAGCGGCTGGGGTGTATGAAATTAAGTCGTAACTGTTCAAATACAGTGGAATGTCAGGTCTTAAATGGCTACACAGGATAACTGAAATGGCGTGGGAGTCGGGACAGGTTCCATCAGACTGGACGAAAGCAGTAATCACACCAATCTTTAAACATGGAAACAGAAAAGATTGTAACAACTACATAGGTATCTCTTTGATCAGCGTTGTGGGTAAAATCTTCTCAGGTATTGTTGAAAGGAAAGTACGAGTATTAGTTGAGGACAAATTGGATGAAAATCAGTGTGGGTTTAGGCCTCTTAGAGGTTGTCAGGACCAGATCTTTAGCTTACGGCAAATAATGGAGAAGTGTTACGAGTGGAATAGGGAATTGTATCTATGTTTTATAGATCTAGATAAGGCATATGACCGGGTTCCTAGGAGGAAGTTATTGTCTGTTCTATGTGATTATGGAGTAGGAGGCAAACTTTTGCAAGCAATTAAAGGTCTTTACATAGATAGTCAGGCAGCAGTTAGAGTTGACGGTAAATTGAGCCCATGGTTCAGAGTAGTTTCAGGGGTAAGACAAGGCTGCAACCTGTCTCCACTGTTGTTCATATTATTTATGGTTCATATGTTGAAAACAATAGACTGGCTGGGTGAGATTAAGATAGGTGAACACAAAATAAGCAGTCTCGCATATGCGGATAACTTAGTTGTGATGGCAGATTCTATTGAAAGTTTGCAAAGTAATATTTCAGAGCTAGATCAGAAATGTAAGGACTATGGTATCAAGATTAGCATCTCCAAAACAAAAGTAATGTCAGTGGGAAAGAGATATAAATGGATTGAGTGCCAAATAGGAGGAACAAAGTTAGAACAGGTGGACAGTTTCAAGTACTTAGGATGCATATTCTCACAGGATGGCAACATAGTGAAAGAACTGGAAGCGAGGTGTAGCAAAGCTAATGCAGTGAGTGCTCAGCTACGATCTACTCTTGTCTGCAAGAAGGAAGTCAGTACCAAGACTAAGTTATCTGTGCACCGTTCAGTCTTTCAATCAACTTTGTTGTATGGGAGCAAAAGCTGGGTGGATTCAGGTTACCTTATCAATAAGGTTGAGGTTACGGATATGCAAGTAGCTAGGATGATTGCAGGTACTAGTAGATGGGAACAATGGCAGAAGGGTGTCCACAATGAGGAAATCAAAGAAAAACTGGGAATGAACTCTGTAGATGTAGCAGTCAGGGCAAACAGGCTTAGATGGTGGGGTCATGTTACACACATGGCAGAAGCAAGGTTACCCAAGAGACTCATGGGTTCAACAGTAGAGGGTAGGAGGAGTCGGGGTAGACCAAGGAGAAGGTACCTGGATTCGGTTAAGAATGATTTTGAAGTAATAGGCTTAACATCAGAAGAGGCACCAATGTTAGCACTGAATAGGGGATCATGGAGGAATTTTATAAGTGGGACTATGCTCCAGACTGAACGCTGAAAGGCATAATCAGTCTTAAATGATGATGATGATGATGATGATGATGATGATTGAAATTTTAGGGACCAATATAGATCACCATTGAATTTGGTGGGCCACATGGATACCACATGGAATAAATTAAGCACACAGATTTTCCTAGTGTGCAAGACAGTAAATTTTGGTAATGAGAATGTTCTGATGGTAGTATCCTATGGCTCAGATTCCAGCATCCATTCTGTTCAGCTCATCTGTAAGGAGAGACACCTAAAAAGACTATTTGGACATCAAAACGAGAGAAATGAGGTTGATTTCTAAGATACTAACTAAATAGACTTAGTAAGAGGTTTTTAAACGAAAAGGAAAATTCCATTGAGAATTTTGTTAAATTTATGCAGACTCATATGGGACAGTCAGTCAAGTACTTTTAGGAGAGACAACTCCTAATATAGTTGATGGAAACAAATTGTAAATAACAAGAAGAATCCTAGCTTCCAGAGTCAAGCATTTCTGTTTCATAGATGAAAAGAGGCAGTAGCTGTGGGAAGGATGAGTGTTGAAGACATGGATAGATCAATCATATGCCAGGTAGAGAAGGACCCATCATGTCTTTTTTTTTTATATAAATTTCATATCATGACAGTATACATTGAGTTACATCAATGAGAAATAAGACTTAGTTTTTCAATACATACATTCATATGTACATGAACATCCAGTTTAAGAAAGGTAGATTTACTATAAAAAACATAAAAAAATTCAAACTGCCAGTGGGTGCTCCAGGTGAAGCTTTCAGGAGATTTATGCATACATTACTAAATATGTTAAAGGATACACACTGATGAACCAGGACATTATGAGCACTTGCTTAATAGTGAGTTCAACCTTTGGAATGCTATACAGCAATGTTTATGCATGGCATGCATTCAACAAGTCCTTCTTAGGTTTTCAGATGTATGTGGCACCAATAGTCTATGCTCAGGTTGCACTATTCTTGTAAATTACACACAATTGGTATGTGGATGCAGAACTGGTGACCAATGGCATCCCAGATGTGTCCCATCAGGTTCAGGTCAGATGAATTTAGTGGTCAAGACATCAACGTGTGTCCACTACCGTGTTCCTCAAATCATTGTAACACAACTCTGGCCTTTTCACATGGACAGTTATCCTGCTGTAAGATTCCATTGCCATTTGGGAAGGCATGAAGCATGAAGGGATGCAGATGGAGCACAATAATGGTCTCATAGTCAACAGCTTTCCTGGTGCATCAGTTACTACCACAGGTTCTGTAGACTCCCAAGTGAATCTTCCTGATAGCATAATATTTCCTTTTGCTGTTCTGTGTCTGTGGCACAGTGCATGTTTTAAGCAACTGTTCACCTGGATGACAGTGTATCCAACATGACCAGTCAATCTGGTGTAACAAAAAAATATGGTTCATCTGACCAGGCAACACATTTCCATTGACCCACATACAATCTTGAAGGTCTTGCAGTCATAATTGACAGTGTCATTGGATCAACATAGGGGTTGTCTGCTACAGAGTCCCATGTTCAATAATGTGGACTAAATGGTGTGTTCCAAAAAACCCATGCCAGCACCAGCAATGTACTCTGTTGTCAGATATGCAACAGATTGTCACATGTCCTACTTTGCAAAATGGGAAAGCCTGTGGCCTCCACATTCTGTGATGAGCCACGGATGTTTAACACCTAGTCATCTACTTGTAGTTTCACTCTCATTCATTACTTGTTCATGAGAGTAGCCTGTGAACTGCCAACTAGCTTTTCCATTTTTGAGATGTTCATTTCTGTGTGCCATGTCATAATAATCTGCCCTTTGCAAAGTTACATATGTGAGTGGATTTCCCCACTTGCACTTCATATTGTCACTAGAATGATTCCCCATTTGTCTTTGTTCCAATTAATACTTTTCTTACTACATCTGGGTCTGCAACGCCACCAGGTGGCATTAAATCTCGCAGTGGACAGTAATCATAATATTTTGGCTCATCTGTGTAAAATGAAGTAAGCTCTTCAAAGACAAACTTAATGGCTGTATAACACAAGTATGTATATACAATATCAGTTTCTACTAGTAACACAACCAGATATAAGATAAAACATGTACATTGTTGAATGAAAACCAATTAGGGCACCTTACTTCAAGAATAGTATCTAATTATTACTTTAAATATGCTTTACATGTATTGGTGTGATGTAAAATGAAAATTTTTATATAAAAATGTTGTAGAAAAGTTCTTGTAGAATGTAATACTTTTACTTTAAAGGAGAATACTCTCCAAAAAGCAGAAGCATTGAAATGTCAATAGCCACACACAAAAGAAAGAAAAATTATGTGGGTTTTCCTTTGGTGAGCTATAGTAAAATACACACACACACACACACACACACACACACACACACACACACACACACATACACACACCTATGCCGCTACATGGTGCCAGCTGAACTAACAGTGCCAAGGCTATATTTTAGGCCGGTTGACTAATTCTGGTGGCAGTAGTCTCGGGTGTGGTGAGTGGAGGGAGAGGGAGGCAGGGAAAAAGACTGAGTTCGGGTGGCTAGCAGCTCAGGAGGAGGTAGCCAATTTGCCAACTAGCAATGTGGGAGGGAGGGATGGCAGGCATATGTGCTGGTACAACTGTAGCAGGTATATAAGCTGGGACAACTGTAGCAGCTGGTAAGAAGTGGCAGATGCTGAAGGTGACAGAGGGACATGAATTAAGAGGGGTGATGGGACAGAGGAAGGGGAAACTGTTGGGTGAATGGTGTGAGGTCAGTGGGTTACCTGAAACTGAGGCCAGGGCCATTACAGGAGTGGCAGATGTGTTGTAAGGATACTTCCCACCTGCATAGTTCAGACAAACTGGTGGTAGAGAAAAGGATTCAGATGGCTCAGGTAATAAAGCAGCCATTGAAACAGAGCATGCTGTGCTGATCTTCATGTTATGCCACTGGGTGGTCAACTTTATCCTTTACAACTGTTTGGCTGTGGCCATTCATCCCGGTGGCCAGCTGGTTGGTAGTCATACCAGCAAAAATACTGTGCACTGTTTGCAGCAGAGTTGGTATATGACATAGCTGCTTTTGCAGGTGGACCAGCCTCTGATGGGGTGGGATAAGTTTGTGAAAGGAATGGAGTAGCTCCCAAAACTCCCAGCCCTTAGTCTGGTTCAGGTTCACTCCACATTCCTTCACAACTGCAACACCGTTTCTCCAATCCACTTTACCTGTTCCTCCTCTGCCCAATGTGCTACCTTTCTGGACATTGACCTTCACATCTCTGATGGCTCCATTCACACCCCTGTCCACATTATACCTACTAACTACCAACAGTACCTGCATTTTGACAGCTACTCTCCCTTACACACCAAAGTATGCTTCCCATACAACCTATCCACCCATGGACGATGTATCTGTGATGACAAGAGCTGCCTTGCTGAGTGTGATTGAATGCCTCACAAAGACCTTCACAGACAAGCAATACCTTTGAGACCCAGTCCAAAACAGATTTTCTGCCCCTTAGCCTCCCCCTCCCCCTCCCCCACAAAAACTCTCACAATCCCCAAGAATGAGCTACAAAGAAGAACCCCCCTCTCATCACCCTATATCATCCTGATCATCCTGGACTGGAACAACAGAACCATACCCTTTCCTAGAACTTTGATTATCTGTCATCCTGCCCTGAAATGACAGACGTCTTACCCAATATCTTTTCCATCCCACCAAAAGTTGTATTTCATCACCTACCTAACCTACACACTATCCCAGTCCATGTCACTCCCACACCAACCCCTTGCCACAGGGATTGTATCTGTGGCAGACCCAGTTTCAAGACCTGTCCTGCAAACCCATTCAACACATCTTACTCCAGCCCTGTCATAGATTTATCCTACCCCATCAGAGGCAGGGCTATCTGTGAAAGAAGTCATTTCATATACCAACTCAGCTGCAAACACTGCATAGCTTTTTATGTTGGTATGACTACCAACCAGCTGTCCACCAGGATGAATGGCCACCTGCAAACTGTTGTCAAGAACAATGTTGGCCACCCAGTGCCATCTCATCCTACCCTGAAATGACAGACATCCTATCTAACATCCTTTCCTCCAACCAAAAGTTGTGTTCCATCACCCACCCAACCTACAAAACATCCTAGCCCATCCCTATGCAACTCCCACACTGAGCCCTTACCACAGGGATCACATCCCTGTGGCAGAACCAGTCGCAAGACCTGTCAGATCCACCCACTCAGCACATCATACTCCTTTCCTGTCACAGACTTATCCTACCCCACAGAGGCGGATCCACCTGTGAAAGCAGTCATGTCATATAACAACTCAGCTACAAACACTGAACAGCATTTTATATTGGTATGACTACCAACCAGCATCCACCAGGACGAATGGCCACTGCCAAACTGTTGCCAAGAACAAAGTTGACTACCCAGTGCCACAACATGCAAGTGAGCACATGTCCAATTTCAGTGCCTGCTTCCCTACCCAAGCCATCAGTATCTTCTCCACCACCACCAACTTCTCTGAACTACGGAGATGAAGTTATACTTACAACACATCCTCTGCTTCCATAATTGCCCTGGCCTCAGTCTCAGGTAACCCACTGTCTCTGCACCCTCCACCCAACAATTTCCCCTTCCTCCATCCTGTCACCCATCCTAATTTATGTCCCCACATCAGCTTCAGCATGTGCTACTTCCCACCAGCCACTACAGTTGTACAGTCCCATATAATTGCCACCCCTCCTACCCTCATTCCTAGTCGATAAATAGGTCACCTCCTTCCAAGCTGCTAGCCACCAACCCCCAGTCTCTCTCCCTGCCTCCTTCTCACTCTACCACCCCCCCCCCTCACCCCCCAACACTACTCTCACGTCAGCCAGTCCACTTGCACTTGCAGAAAAATAGTATTGGCACTTGTAGTTCAGCTGGCAGTTCAGCTGGCACCAAGCAGAAGCATAGACATGTTTATACACGTGTGTGTGTGTATGTGTGTGTGTTTGTGTGTTGCATCCTAGCTCATCAAAGGATAACTCCGAGAGCTAGTAAGTTTTGTTTCTTTTGTATGTGCCTATCGACAACTCGGTGCTTCCGCTTTTCGGTGAGTAGTCTCCTTTAATCTAAAAGTATTTAAATTGATATAAATGTTTGCTGGGAACAGCTCTTTTATTGATCAAATTTTTTGATGTACAAAAATTCATGATGGTCTTAATACTGAGACCCAAATTTATACCTACACAAGTATTAACTTTCCATTTATTAAATCAAAGTAAGCTTTGTTTGTAGTCTTGTGCTAGGTTAACACTCCTTGAAGAAAAAATGGTAGTCAGAGCAAAAATGACAAAGGTATGGGAGACTGATGGGATTAAAGCATTATGTACTAGGAAAGGACAGCTCTATATTTTAGTCAAGAGTTGAAACTCCAGCACCACCGTTATTATAAAATGCTCCTGCCTGGCATTACAAAGGCAAAATGCACACTGTGTCCAGTAAATAATATCTTACAAGAATGGGGCAACAACGTTTGGAACATTAATAAATAAGAAATGAAGAAAAATAGTGCTCCATGTGATATCATACAACAACAAAATTTTTGTGGCAGAAATGGTGACACTTTTAAACCATTGTCCTCCAAAGCCAGTGATTACGTCTTCACAGTGACAGCAAATGATGCACCAACTAATAAACAACCAAATACAGATACATTAGATTTACTTGTTCAGATTGTGCCAACATACATTAGTTTCAAAAATACTGCTCCTTAGGTGGTTTAAAAAATCATCTAGTCACTAAAACATTGTAGTTCTGGTGACTGTGATGGTGTTTCCAGCAAAATAAATCTAAACCTACGTAAATGATCTACCAATGACTTAAAAGGTCGGTTCAGAAACAGTTTTTTTTTTTTTTTTGGTCACATGCATACTTATCAAGGGCCCAAACTCACTCTTATCAGGTGATAGCTGAGCAGGTCTACAAGTGATTTACAGCTAACAGTTTAAGATTGTAGCTCACAAAGATTTATATTATGTTATTTCAGACAAGTAATAACAGGAGGATGAAGTGCAATCTCTAAATGGTGATTAATTACTAAAATAAATTTCAGAAATGAATGATAAGTTAGAAAACATTGTTAATCCATAAAGGCAAGTTGCAATGACCAAAAGAATGTAGAAGTAGCACAGTTCTTTGTTGCAGGGATATGATAGTGATGTTGCTTTGTGCCCAGTTTCCATTTGATGCAATACATATGTTTTCTTGTGGCAGAGGAAGAATAAACAAGAAAAGATGGATGGGGCATGAGTCGTGCTTGGGTAGCTCAGATGGTAGAGCACTTGCCTGTGAAAGGCAACAGTCCTGAGTTCGAGTCTCGGTCTGACACACAGTTTTAATCTGCCAGGAAATTTCATATCAGTGCACACTCCACTGCAGAGTGAAAGTCTCATTCAAGAAAAGAGCCATTTTGTGGAATTGGGCAAAAATTTTCTGTTTCTTGTCTGAAGTGTGGACTATAGCATGAAACTTACTCGAGATATCACTCCTCCTCTAAAGGAACTCATTTGCAACTGTGTGCTTTGCATCAGTTAATCTTACACCCTCCACAGTTTCACAAAATGCAGCTTCATTAAAGGCTCCCAGAGCCCAACAATCGGTAATTTTGCCCTGTATGTGCTACTTTATAGCAGCAAGCTCATGTACTCATCTTCTGTACTAACAATAAATCATGACTAGCCTTACACTCCTGCATGCTTCAGCAAGAGATAATGAGGTGATGAGTATGAAGTAACTACAGTGCCACAGTTCTCATACTTTTCATACTCATGGAACTACAGTGGGAATAAAAGAAGCCCCATGTAACTGCCTGATGTACCATTGGCATGTTTATTTGTGAAGTGTGCAGCCCACACTTAAGATTCATACTTGCTCCATTTCTGATCTCTAACATGTATGACATAAGGATATCTCGGACCTCAGCCACAATCTGGCACTGAAATAATACCAGCAGCAAAAGTTGAAAAAATGTACCAGACTGGTACTCAAACATGGATATCAATCTTTACGTGAGTGGCAGAGTTAACCACTTCAGCTATCCCAGCACACTTATCGTCCAGTCCACATTCTCAACTTGTTGCATATGTAATGTCTGCTGTCCATTACCCTCATTGCTTGCAGCGTCAGCTGATTCCTGCAATGGTCAGATGTAGTGTGCATCTGTATTGAAGTTATCAGTATCATGAAAAGATAGTTGTTTCTCACCATATAGTGGAGATGTTGTTGTTGTTGTGGTCCTCAGTCCTGAGACTGGTTTGATGCAGCTCTCCATGCTACTCTATCCTGTGCAAGCTTCTTCATCTCCCAGTACCTACTGCAGCCTACATCCTTCTGAATCTGCTTAGTGTATTCATCCCTTGGTCTCCCTCTACAATTTTTACCCTCCACGCTGCCCTCCAGTACTAAATTGGTGATCCCTTGTTGCCTCAGAACATGTCCTACCAACTGATTCCTTTTTCTGGTCAAGTTGTGCCCAAACTCCTCTTCTCCCCAATTCTATTCAATATCTCTTCATTAGTGATGTGATCTACCCATCTAATCTTCAGCATTCTTCTGTAGCACTACATTTCGAAAGCTTCTGTTATCTTCTTGTCTAAACTATTTATCATCCATGTTTCACTTCCATACATGGCTACACTCCATACAAATACTTTCAGAAACGACTTCCTCACACTTAAATCTATACTCGATGTTAACAAATTTCTCTTTTTCAGAAACGATTTCCTTGCCATTGCCTGTCTACATTTTATATCCTCTCTACTTTGACAAACATCAGTTATTTTGCTCCCCAAATAGCAAAACTACTTTAAGTGTCTAATTTCCTAATCTAATTCCCTCAGCATCACCTGACTTAATTCGACTACATTCCATTATCCTTGCTTTGCTTTTGTTAGTGTTCATCTTATACCCTCCTTTCAAGACACTGTCCATTCTGTTCAACTGCTCTTCCAAGTCCTTTGCTGTCTCTGACAGTGGAGATAGGCACAATGAAAAGACTGTCAGAAAATGAGCTTTTCCTAACAAGGTCTTCATTGGAGATCCAACAGACACAAACACGTGACTGCAGTCTCTAGCTGCTGAGGCCCCACTGAGAGCAGCTGTGCACGATGGGAGACTTAACCAGGTGGTGGGGGTAAGGTGGATGCTTTGGCAGGGAGGAGGAGGGATTGCAGGATATGGGTGGGGATGGTAAAGTGCTGCTTGTGGGGGCATACAGGGATGATGTGGAGAGATGGTACAGTCAGGTTAGATGGAGGGGGGGGGGGGGGGGCGGGGGTTAGTGGAAAAGGAGAGAGGTAAAATGACTGTGTGTGAGTTGGTGGAATAGAGGACTGTGTAGTGCTGGAATGGGAACAGGGAAGGGGCTAGGGGCTAAGGCCAAACGTCTAATGGAAGTTGAGGCCAGGAGGGTTATGGGAACATAGGCTATATTACAGGGAGAGTTCCCACCTGTACAATTCAGAAAAGATGGTGTTGGTGGGAAGGGTCCAGATGGCACAGGTTGTGAAGCAACCATTGAAATGAAGAACATTGTGTTGGCCAGTGTGCTCAGCAATGGGGTGGTCCAGCTATTTGTTGGTCACAGTTCGTAGGTGGCCACACATGTGGACAGACATGCCCACGTAGAATGTAGCAAAGTGTTTGCAGCTTAGGTTGTAGACTACATGACTGGTTTGACAAGTAGTCCTGCCTTTGATGTGATAGGTGATACTTATGACCAGATTGGAGTAGGTGGTGGTCTTGCATCTAAGTCGTTTACAGTGATATGAGCCATGAGGCAACGGGTTTGGAGCAGGGTATGGATGAGATTATTGTGTATGATTGGTAGGCGGCAGAATACCACTGTGGGAAGGGTGGGAAGGGTGGGAAGGGTAGTGGGTACAACATTCCTCGTTTAAGGGCATGATGAGAGGTAGTCGAAACCCTGGCAGAGAATGTGATTCAGTTGCTCCAGTCCTGGTTGGTTATGAGTCACATAGGGAATGCTCCTCTGTGGCCAGGCCACAGGAAATCTCTTTTTGTACAAACTTGGGGTGGAGTGGTGGGTAGTTATAGTCTGTGAAGGCCTCAGTGAGACCCTTTGTGTACTCTGAGAGGGATCACTAATTGCTACAGATGCGATGACTACAGGTAGCTAGGTTGTATGGAATGGGTGGCAGCTGTCAAAGTGGAGGTATTGCTGGTGGTTGGTATGTTTGATGTGGATGGAGGTACTGATGTAGCTATCTTTGAGGTGGAGGTCAAAAGTGAGGAAGATGGCTTGTTGGGTTGAGTAGAACCAGGTGAAGTGAATATGGGAGAAGGTCTTGAGGTCCTGGAGGAATGTGAATAGTGTGTCCTCACCCTTCATCCAGATCATGAAGTTGTCATCATTGCATCTGAAGCAGGTGAGGGGTTTGGGATTCTGAGTGTTTTGGAAGGATTCCAGTATTTCAGCCCACTCTCATTGTGCACTGAAATCAGAAATATGCTTCCGACTCTTCTCATAGTGGTATTCAATCACCCACTGAACCTACTCAACAACCTTGTCCATCCCTACTCAGCTCCTGCTCCTAACCCATTGCCTCATGGCTCATACACCTGTAACAGACCTAGATGCAAGACCTGTCCTCCAACCATCACCTACCCCAGTCCAGTGACAACCAGCACCTACCCCATCAAAGTCTGGGCTACCTGTGACACCAGTCATGTGACCTACAAGCTAAGCTGCAACCACTGTGCTGCATTCTACATGGGCATGACAACTAACAAGCTGTCTGACCTCATGAATGGCCACTGACAAACTCTGGCCAAGAAACAGTTGGACCACACCATTGCTAAGCGTCCCACCCAACACAATGCTCTGTGCCATCTGGATCCTTCCCACCAACAACAGATATTCTGAATTGTGCAGGTGGGAACTCTTCCTGCATTATATCCTACATTCCCATAACCTTCCTGGCCTCAACCTTTGTTAGTCTTTGTCCTTGCCCTCTAGCCCCTTCCCTGTTCTCATTCCAGCACTAGACAGTCCTCTATTCCTCCAACACACACACAGTCTTTTTACCTCTCTCCATTTCTGCTAACCACCCCCCTCCCCCTGCTTCCATCTAACCATCCAACTGCACCTAGCTGCCTTACCCTCTCTCAACATCATCCCTGTACACTCCCACAATTATCAATTTACCATCCCCCACCTGTACCCTGTTATGCCTTCCCCTCCCCACCCACTCTTCCTTACCCCTACCACCCGTTTGCCTCTCCCATCAGGTGCAGACACTTGCAGTGTGCCTCAGCAGCCAGAGACTGGGGTTATGTGTCTGCGTGTTGCGTTTGTGTGTGTGTGTGTGTGTGTGTGTGTGTTTTACCTCCGGCAAAGGCCTTGTTGACTGAAAGCTCATTTTCTGACAGTCTTTTTGTCGTGCCTATTTGCGACTCAGCATATCTGCCACATGGTGAGTAGCAAATATTCTTTTCATAATATTGTTGTATTCCATCCTGGATTTTCCATTGTTGTATATGAAGTTATCATTATCCACAGGTATGTATATGTGGTGTATGAAAGAACAGACACCACATATATAATAATTTATGTACCTAGCAGCAAATAATGATAACAGCAGTAGGGGTGGACCAAGGTTAAATGGAGGAGTAAACTGAGTGAGGCAGGATTCAGTATTGGTTTTGGATTGGTAGGGTTGGTGGTAAAAATTGTTTCCACTGTAGGGACTGGGAGAAGGAAAGAAAATCTTTAAGAAGCCCAGCATGATTGAATTTGGGAGGGGTGAAAGCTATAGTCTTTGGAAAAGACTGATACTTCTGTTTGGCTGAGACTTTTGAAGAACAGTTTCATGACTGCATTACAGGTTTGTTTCAGTTCTGGGTTCTGTACGGTGAGAGGGATTTTCTGAGGGCTTGGTAAATGTAGTAGGTGTGTAAGGCTTGGTTTGACTGCTGTGTGTGAGTGGGGGGGGGGGGGGGAGAGGGGAGGTACGATGGTGGCTCTTCTAGAGGTGATGGATAGTGGTAGTCCAAGGCAAGAGTATGAGATGAACAGGTTGGACTGTTTTTTTAGCGGGCATGCTGCTTTGTTTTCTGAAGGGAAAGAGTTTCAATCTGGGAGATGGGATGCAGGAATTTGGGATTGCAGAGCAAGAGAATCTTAAAGACGCAGAGGAGGTAGTGCAGGGAGGTTCGGGCTAGAATTATATGGTTCTGCAGGACTAGGTTGATGAGGGTTACGGGCTGAAGGAATTTGAGCAGATAGAGGACATTATGGAAGGAGGCATTGCAGTTAGAGATGGGAATTTGATTCTCATGCCATTTGGGGGGATTTCATGAGCTAGACAACAATATATGGGACTGGGTTCTGCCTAGGGATAGGAAATGTTTTCTGTATTGGAGACCATGGAAGGCACAAAGATCCATATTTGAGGCTAAAAACTTGTAAAAATATGTAAAATTACATAAAAATACATGTGAAAAATCACAAAAAAGATGAAACAGGTGAAAATAGTGAAAAGATTAATTTGCATAAGTAGTTTCTATGGTGAAAAATAAAATACAATGAGATCAAAGAGAAAAAATAAATAAAAAGATGAAAATAGAGTGGGATGCATGTTAGTGGATGGGTATGAAAAGAGGCAGAGGGCAGCAGATGTTATTGGACGTATGGGATGCAACAAAGTACATGTGGTGCAGAAAGATGCCGTAAAATAAGAAAATGTGAAGGGAGGTATAGTGATCAACTCAAAGGTCCATTCCATCCTGAACTTTCTGTTATTTAAAAACTCTCATGCATTATATATCTTTTGAGTAAACTATACACATGTGTTTCTGAAAACAGTTACTTAGTTTGTTTATGCTTTCTCTCACTGCCACCTAAGATATAAGATTATTTTGTGGAATAATTCTTCTGACATCTAGCTGAAGAAGGCCATCAGGTGCATATCTGGAATTTCCACAACTAAAATATCTTCTATCATTTATCTCAAACAGTTAAATGTATTAACAGTTCCATCTCTCTTCTTCTACTGTTGCCTCATGCACGTAGAAGAAAACCATAACTGTATAGTCTAAAACAGTCTGACTTAGCAAACATTAACCCTTTGACTGTTGTTGATGATTTTACTCATCATCCTGCGTGCCGCTCCCTGGGTGCTAATGACGAGTATAGTCACAGCCGCAGGTTTTTCCCCTGAGCGCTGTTGATGAGTTAAGTCGCACTCGCTTGCCGGCCCCTGAGCGCTAATGACGAGTATAGGCGCGCCACTACCTGAGTGCTGATGACGAGATAACTCGGACAGCGGACTTCCCGTCCCATGTCTCAGTAGCCTTTCACAGTTCTGGCTGCTAGCTTGTCTGTTGTGAGCCTAGGCTTTGCACTACAGTTCACTGTTCATCGGAATTTACATCAGTGTTCTTCAAAAAACAGAAAAGACTCTGAGCACTATGGGACTTAACATCTTAGGTCATCAGTCCCCTAGAACTTAGAACTACTTAAATCTAACTAACCTAAGGACATCACACACATCCATGCCTGAGGCAGGATTCGAACCTGCGACCTTAGCAGTCCCGCGGTTTGGGACTGAAGCGCCTAGAACCGCACGGCCACCGCGGCTGGCCAGTGTTCTTCGCGTCCTGTATTTTACAAGGAAAATTGCGAGATGTCGTGGTTGCACTGATGAAGAAATCATTGAGATTCTTACGAGGAGCGACAGTGAGGGTGAACTACTTGATTTTGATGAAAGTGATAGCTTTTGCACAGAGTCTGAAAGCTCTATTCATAAACCGTCCAAGTCAGCAGGGCTGTCAAAGAAGTCTCATGTTTCAACAGGAGCTGTTAGTTTTTCTGAATCTGAAGACTCATAAAGTGGTAGTGAAACACCTATGAAAAAAGCACATCTTAGTGATATATTTGACTGGAAAGAAAATGACTTTCAGCCGGTTAATCATGCATTTGATGATACGCTGACGGGACATGTGTGTCAAATAGGGAATGAGTCAAGTATTCTGTCAGTTTTCATGTTATTCTTTACACAAGAACTGATGATATATATATAGCTGACGAAATGAATCGGTTTTATTTGTTCACCAAGGAGAATACTCCCAAATCAGTGCATTCTCGAATCTCAAAGTGGAAAGATCCTGGATATGAAGAAATGTATTGTTCCATAGCTGTTTGTCTTCTGATGCCTCGCGTGAAAAAACTGAAAATTAGCGAATACTGGACCAGAGATGTTCTTCTAAATACGACAATTTTTAGTGAACTCAGGTCAAGAGACCGCTTTTTGTTACTTATGAGAATGTTACATTTCAGTGACAACTCTGCCAATACTGGAGGAGACAGATTATTCAAAATTAGGAACATTGTCAATAAAGTTCGTACAGCTTTCCATTGTGCATTTAATCCACATCAGAAACTCTGTATTGATGGAAGTTTGTTATTAATCAAAGGACGCTTATCTTTCAGACAATTCATTCCATTGAAACGGAGTAGATTCGGTATTAAAAAAATTGTGTTATGTGATTGTAAGACTGGCTATGTCTTGGATTTCATTGTTTATACAGGGGCATCAACAGAAACTGAGTTCCTCAATTTGGGGAAAAGTGGTGACATAGTGGCTACACTTATGAAGCCCTATTTAGAACCTGGACATATTCTCTATGTCAATAACTGGTACTCAAGCCAAGACTTGTTTGCCTGGCTTCACAGTCATGGGACCAACACATGTGGTACTATCCGTAAGAACAGACACAACATGCCGAAACTTTAGAATAAACTGGAACATGGAGATATTCAATTTATGTGTAATGATACAATGCTTGCTATAAAGTGGTGTGACAAAAGGGAAGTGTGGATGTTGACCACATGTAACACCACAGAAATTGCTGACACAGGAAAGATTGACAGGAATACTGGAGAAAAAATTAAGAAACCCCAAAGTATTGTAGATTATAACTTGAATATGGGAGCAGTTGACCGTACTGATATGCTGCTTAGCTCTGTCGGATGTATATGGAAAACAATGAAGTGGTATAAAAAGTTCTTTTTTCACGTTCTAGAGCTGTGTGTTTTAAATGCTCGTGTCCAACACAGATCACTAATAGGTTGTAAAATGATGATAGCAGAGTTTCATCTGTCACTGGTTAGGGAACTTACAGAAACATATGAGTTAGAGCGCAGAAAAGCTGGCAGAGAAAGGGGTTCTGATAATAACCCTCTAAGATTTCTGGGAAGGCATTTTCCAGACATTATAACAATGCTAGATGCATTGTTTGCTGGAAACAAAAAGTGCACTGAGAAAGCAGGTACGAATATAAAACTTGCAAGGTACCATTGTGTGTCGTACCCTGTTTTGAAAAATAACACACAAAACAGAATTACTAATTGCAACATAGAACGAATACAATAATGCTATTAGAAATAAAAAACTTCGAAAACAAAAAAAAAATTATAAAAAGGGAAAAACAAAATAAAAATGTTTTTAACTTCACCAGTGCTGGTCCAAAGCCTGGATCTAAAAGAAGGATGGGAAACATTTTCACAAAGTGTAAAAGTAACGCCTAAATTTACAGTTCATGACTTTGAATTTTCTCTATAAGTGAATTTAATGTGCTAACAAAAAGGCAGAGATTTCACAGCTTTCAAATGTTGGAAAATCTGTTGAATACTTATGTGTAACAATCACAAGTATTGTACAAATTTCGTCAAAGAAACAAAATTACACAAAATCGGGTAATTACAAAGCGCAACAAGTGTTTGGGCAATTCAGCGATACAAACAGTAGGCCATGTGAAATTTCTTATCACACCAGAATACGAATTTAACGACATGAAGTAAAATTGTTCTTACTGTTGCTCACAGTAAATTCTGATGTTGCAGTGCGATATGAAAGATGATCTGTATGTCACTTTCTCCTACAAACGACGTAATACAATGTTCTGAACAACAAAAGTAACGTACAGTAATCTATAATTTATGGCTTATTTTATTCTTTCTTGAGTTAGTACAGTGAGGAACGCATAGATAAATGCAGACATTATAAACAGGTATCCAAGAAAGAACAATAAACTATTGATGTAAAGCTAACTAATCACGTCGCTTTCGGCATGATCTACAAAAATAGTGCCAGAAAACTACAAGCAAGATATCATTCTTGGTGATGGAAAATAGCTTTACCAGACAGTTTGATTCTGTAGTAATTCACCTGCAGGGGAACTACATAGTGAGAGCATTTACAAGCATTCTGTATCAGCCGTGAGAGGACACAATATTTCACGTGGAGTTGCAGTCACTGCAGAAATATTCAGCACAGGGTGGGTGGGGCAGCGAGGGGCGCTCTGCCCCAGGCGGCAGCTTGAGGGTCAGGCACATTAGCGCAGGTATGCGGATGACAGTGCACGCCGCAGTGCCTCAGCGTGCCAAGCGGATTGTGCGCCTCCAGCTGTCAAAGGGTTAAATTGACAACCCTCAATGTAATTTTTTAAAATTACTAATGATACTAATTACATGAAGTTGCTTAAAGATGGATCAGTAATAAATAAAAATAAATATTTTAATATGATTTTTATCTTTTTTGCAGGTTTGTAGTGAAGGAAAGAGAACTCTTCTACACTTCAGCTCAGAGAAGCCTTGTTGTGTGGCAAGTAATGATGAGAACAAAGTACGATGAAAGTGAGAAGGTATGTTAAACTCATTTTACTTAATCATAGAACACTTTTTGTGTTTTATCATACTTAATGAATTCATTTTGTTTCATCATGGAGCAATTTTTATGATTTACTATGTTTAAGGAAACATCACTGATTTTACACCACTTTCAGCTTTGTTGATCTTGCAAAAGTTAATCTTGAAGCCACTGACATGTCAGCCATCGTCTCTTGCATTTGAACATTTAAAAAATGTACTATCTAACTGTTTGCATCTGCTTGCCTATCACGATCAGATGGCAATCTATACCTTCATCCAGATAATGCACAGGCTCATTGTTCCCAAAATATCATAATAGTTAGAGGAATATTCTGTAAATAAATGGGGTGTGTCTGTGACCCTCCAGTCACATGTCTTCAGTTCTGTTGATCACATCTGGAACACCACTGAACAATATGCTTGCCCCTTTGAACTAGCTGTGATTAATTTCTATGAGTTATGGACAGCAGCTGAACAGTCATGAATCAGGATGGCTCCCCAATTACTTCAGTGTCTTGTGCTGTTGCCATCATCAAGGCAAAAGAAGAAGAAACATACCACTAGCTGTGTTTCACTAATTCATTTTCTGCTGATTATACACCACTGGATATTAAATTTACAATACCTTGAATGTCCCCCCCATGAACAATGGATCTTGCCGTTGGTGGGGAGGCTTGCGTGCCTCAGCGATACAGATAGCCATACCGTAGGTGCAACCACAACGGAGGGTATCTGTTGAGAGGCCAGACAAACTTGTGGTTCCTGAAGAGGGGCAGCAGCCTTTTCAATAGTTGCAAGGGCAACAGAGTGGATGATTGACTGATCTGGCCTTGTAACACTAACCAAAATGGCCTTGCTGTGCTGGTACTGCGAATGGCTGAAAGCAAGGGGAAACTACGGCCGTAATTTTTCCCGAGGGCTATAAACACAAAATCAAATAGGGGTAATGCAGGAGTAGGTTTAATAATGAATAGGAAAATAGGAATGCTGGTAAGCTACTACAAACAGCATAGTGAACACATTATTGTGGCCAAGATAAATACGAAGCCCACGCCTGCTACAGTAATACAAGTTCATATGCCAACTAGCTCTGCAGATGATGAAGAAATTGAAGAAATGTATGATGAAATAAAAGAAATTATTCAGATTGTGAAGGGAGACGAAAATCTAATAGTCACGGGTGACTGGAATTCAGCAGTAGGAAAAGGGAGAGAAGGAAACGTAGTAGGTGAATATGGATTGGGGGTAGGAAATGAAAGAGGAAGCTGCCTGGTAGAATTTTGCACAGAGCACAAATTAATCATAGCTAACACTTGGTTCAAGAATCATGAAACAAGGTTGTATACATGGAAGAACCCTGGAGATACTAAAAGGTATCAAATAGATTATATAATGGTAAGACAGAGATTTAGGAACCAGGTTTTAAATTGTAAGACATTACCAGGGGCAGATGTGGATTCTGACCACAATCTATTGGTTATGACCTGTAGATTAAAACTGAAGAAACTGCAAAGAGGTGGCAATTTAAGGAGATGGGACCTGGATAAACTGACTAAACCAGAGGTTGTACAGAGTTTCAGGGAGAGCATAAGGGAACAATTGACAGGAATGGGGGAAAGAAATACAGTAGAAGAATAATGGGTAGCTTTGAGGAATGAAGTAATGAAGGTAGCAGAGGATCAAGTAGGTAAAAAGACGAGGGCTAGTAGAAATCCATGGGTGAGAGGAGAAATACTGAATTTAATTGATGAAAGTAGAAAATATAAAAATGCAGTAAATGAAGCAGGCAAAAAGGAATACAAACGTCTCAAAAATGAGATCAACTGGAAGTGCAAAATGGCTAAGCAGGCATGGCTAGAGGACAAATGTGAGGATCTAGAGGCTTATCTCACTAGGGGTAAGATAGATACAGCTTACAGGAAAATTAAAGAGACCTTTGGAGAAAAGAGAACCACTTGTATGAATATCAAAAGCTCAGATGGCAACCCAGTTCTAAGCAAAGAAGGGAAAGCAGAAAGGTGGAAGGAGTATATAGAGGGTCTATACAATGGCGATGTATTTGAGGACAATATTATGGAAATGGAAGAGGACGTTGATGAAGATGAAATGGGAGATAAAATACTGCGTGAAGAGTTTGACAGAGCACTGAAAGACCTGAGTCGAAACAAGGCCCCAGGAGTAGACAACATTCCATTAGAACTACTTACAGCCTTGGGAGAGCCAGTTCTGACGAAACTCTACCATCTGGTGAGCAAGATGTATGAAACAGGTGAAATACCCTCAGACTTCAAGAAGAATATAATAATACCAATCCCAAATAAAGCAGGTGTTGACAAATGTGAAAATTACCGAACTATCAGTTTAATAAGTCACGGCTTCAAAATACTAACGCGGATTCTTTACAGACGAATGGAAAAACTAGTAGAAGCCGACCTCGGGTAAGATCAGTTTGGATACCGTAGAAATGTTGGAACACGTGAGGCAATACTGACCCTACAACTTATCTTAGAAGCTAGATTAAGGAAAGACAAACCTATGTTTCTAGCATTTGTAGACTTAGAGAAAGCTTTTGACAATGTTGACTGGAATACTCTCTTTCACATTCTGAAGGTGGCAGGGGTAAAATACAGGGAGCGAAAGGCTATTTACAATTTGTTCAGAAACCAGATGGCAGTTATAAGAGTCGAGGGGTATGAAAGGAAGCAGTGTTTGTGAAGGGAGTGAGACAGGTTTCTAGTCTCTCCCCGATGTTATTCAATCCGTATATTGAGGAAGCAGTGAAGGAAACAAAAGAAAAATTCGGAGTAGGTATTAAAATCCATGCAGAAGAAATAAAAACTTTGAGGTTGGCCGATGACATTGTAATTCTGTCAGAGACAGCAAAGGACTTGGAAGAGCAGTTGAACGGAATGGATAGTATCTTGAAAGGAGGGTAATAGATGAACATCAACAAAAGCAAAACGAGGATAATGGAATGTAGTCGAATTAAGTCGAATTAGATTAGGAAATGAGACACTTAAAATAGTAAAGGAATTTTGCTATTTGGGGAGCAAAATAACTGATGATGGTCGAAGTAGAGAGGATATAAAATGTAGACTGGCAATGGCAAGGAAGCATTTCTGAAGAAGAGAAATTTGTTGACATCGAGTATAGATTTAAGTGTCAGGAAGTCATTTCTGAAAATATTTGTATGGAGTGTAGCCCTGTATGGAAGTGAAACATGGACGATAAATAGTTTGGACAAGAAGAGAATAGAAGCTTTAGAAATGTGGTGCTACAGAAGAATGCTGAAGATTAGATGGGTAGATCACATAACTAATGTGATTCTTGAGTTTCTCCCGGCGTATTTGATAATCAAAATATCCACGGGTGTACTGCCGGTCTACAGTGTCCAATGGGCACAATATTTCGGCGATCATACATGTCACCATCATCAGGTGAACTGACGAACTGAGCTCCTGTGAATGTGCCAGCACAGAGATCCATACACTATGGCTGCTCAGGGGGAACTGGGTTTGGTCGCGGTGGCGGCCGATTTAAATACCCTCCGCCCGCGGTGCGCTCACTCCGCCGCCCGCGCCCCGATCCACGGTCGCGCGGTGGAACAGATTGCGACGGCGTCTGAGATGACGTCGGTGTGATGGCTCTGTCCACCGTGGTCGTCACAACTATACATTCGCTCAATTTACTCTTGATTAAACCAACCGCTGGTTCCCAAGCCTTGGTAAGATTATAGCCACAGTCACGGTTTATGAGGTTGTCATTGGTGCGAATTTCGATGGCCTCTCTAACAACGCTGTCCCAGTATCTCGACGTCTGTACCAGAATCCTCGTGCACCAATGACGACCTCATAAACCATGACTGTGGCTATAATCTTAGCAAGGCTTGGGAACCAGCAATTGGGTTAATCAAGAGTAAATCGAGCAAATGTATAGTTGTGACGACCACGGTGGACAGAGCCATCACACCGACGTCATCTCGGACGCCGTCGCAATCTGTTCCACCGCGCGACCGTGGCGCTATGGAGTATGAATGCACGAGGATTCTGGTACAGACGTCGAGATACTGGGGCAGCATTGTTAGAGAGGCCATCGAAATTCGCACCAATGACGACCTCATAAACCGTGACTGTGGCTATAATCTTAGCAAGGCTTGGGAACCAGCGATTGGGTTAATCAAGAGTAAATCGAGCAAATGTATAGTTGTGACGACCACGGCAGACAGAGCCATCACACCGACGTCATCGCAGACGCCGTCGCAATCTGTTCCACCGCGCGACCGTGGCACTATGGAGTATGAATGCACGAGGATTCTGGTACAGACGTCGAGATACTGGGGTAGCGTTGTTAGAGAGGCCATCGAAATTCGCACCAATGATGACCTCATAAACCGTGACTGTGGCTATAATCTTAGCAAGGCTTGGGAACCAGCAATTGGGTTAATCAAGAGTAAATTGAGCAAATGTATAGTTGTGACGACCACGGCGGACAGAGCCATTAGACCGACGTCATCTCAGACGCCGTCGCAATCTGTTCCACCGCGTGACCGTGGCGCTATGGAGTATGAATGCACGAGGATTCTGGTACAGACGTCGAGATACTGGGACAGTGTTGTTAGAGAGGCCATCGAAATTTGCACCAATGACGACCTCATAAACCGTGACTGTGGCTATAATCTTAGCAAGGCTTGGGAACCAGCGATTGGGTTAATCAAGAGTAAATTGAGCAAATGTATAGTTGTGACGACCACGGCAGACAGAACCGTCACACCGACGTCATCTCAGACGCCGTCGCAATCTGTTCCACGGCGCGACCGTGGCACTATGGAGTATGAATGCACGAGGATTCTGGTACAGACGTCGAGATACTGGGGCAGCGTTGTTAGAGAGGCCATCGAAAATCGCACCAATGACGACCTCATAAACCGTGACTGTGGCTATAATCTTAGCAAGGCTTGGGAACCAGCAATTGGGTTAATCAAGAGTAAATTGAGCAAATGTATAGTTGTGACGACCACGGCGGACAGAGCCATTACACCGACGTCATCTCAGACGCCGTCGCAGTCTGTTCCACCGCGTGACCGTGGCGCTATGGAGTATGAATGCACGAGGATTCTGGTACACACGTCGAGATACTGGGACAATGTTGTTAGAGAGGCCATCGAAATTCGCACCAATGACGACCTCATAAACCGTGACTGTGGCTATAATCTTACCAAGGCTTGGGAACCAGCGATTGGGTTAATCAAGAGTAAATCGAGCAAATGTATAGTTGTGACGACCACGGCAGACAGAGCCATCACACCAACGTCATCTCAGACGCCATCGCAATCTGTTCCACCGCGCGACCATGGTGCGGGGCGCGGACGGCGGAGTCAGTGTGCCGCGGGCGGAGGGTATTTAAATCGGCCGCCGCCGCGACCGAACCCAGTTCCCCCTGAGCAACCATAGTGTACGGATCTCCATGCCGGCACGTTCACAGGAGCTCAGTCCGTCAGTTCACCTGATGATGGTGACATGTATGATCGCCGAAATATTGTGCCCGTTGGACACTGTAGACCGGCAATACACCCGTGGATATTTTGATTATCACATAACTAATGATGAAGTACTGAATAGGATTGGGGAGAAGAGGAGTTTGTGGCACAACTTGACTAGAAGAAGGGATCGGTTGGTAGGACATGTGTTGAGGCATCAAGGGATCACCAATTTAGTATTGGAGGCCAGCGTGGAGGGTAAAAATCATAGAGGGAGACCAAGAGATGAATACACTAAGCAGATTCAGAAGTATGTAGGTTGCAGTAGGTACTGGGAGATGAAGAAGCTTGCACAGGATAGAGTAGCATGGAGAGCTGCATCAAACCAGTCTCAGGACTGAAGACCACAACAACAACAACAACAACAACCTTGAATGTGGCATTCTTCAAATGTCAGGTTGGCATGAAGCGCACTGCATGCTGGAGTGTGCAAATGATTCATATTTCAACACAACCCCATAAAGTGGGTAGGACTAATGATGTCTACATTCTTCATGTAAGGTAAGGGTATGCAGCAGATTTCTAATTTAGATGTCACATTTGAATTTTGTTTGGAGAAGGTCATGTAATGACCCACACAAGTAGGCAAAATATCTACCAGCTCTTGTCAAAATTTGATAGTGGCAGGACTGTGACATATTAAGGCTATGCTTGGGTGTTCCAGGATATTGCTGGTCACATTAGTCAGAATCTCACAACTGTGATGCAAAAATGGAACTGATGTGTTAGGGAGGGCAATACTCCATGTCAGGCAGGATCTCAGTGACAGCACATGATTAATCCTTGAGAAGACAAACATATTGTTGACTCGAGTGTGCAGATTCGTACAGTGAAGTCATGTACCATGTGTCATGAAATGGGATAATTTGCAGCAAGACAAAGATCTACACAGACAGTGTGATCATGTCTGGAGTACCATGGATGGTCTGTGTGGCAAACATTTTTGCAGCTTACCTTAACACAGCTATTGAGAGAAGTGCACCAATAGTGGTGCACCAAATTACAGTGCTGGACGCAAGAGTGTCACCATGTTGTCTGTCCAGAAGAGATCTGGTTCTGAGTGCAACATCAGGTTTTACGTATCCCTGTGTGAAGCTCCAAGAAGAATGACTACTGCCAGACTGCATTTGTTATTGTCATACAAGCCCCGAAACTCGTGTGGGGTATGGAATCCCATTAGGTACATAACACAGTCACCTCTGGTACACATAGTCTTTAATTTGTACAGCATCCATTACATTTCTGTGCCCTATCTTTGAGGTTTTCATGAGTCTGTCTTTCAACAAAATTATGCAAGTCAGCATGTTGCCTGTGCTAATCTGACCTACCTCAATAAGAGGCTGTTTGACTGTTGCCCTGGCTGGCACATCCTTCACATATGTCACCTTCTGAGAACATATGGTCATGGCTTGCTGAGAGACTGATGCATCACCACTTATGAGCCGCTATGCTGGCGTAGAGTTAAAGCTCCATGGAATTATGTAGCAGTTTCTGTGATCCAGGTTCAGTTTGATTTGGTGCCCAGCTGGGTTGAAGCTGTTGTTGTTGTCGTCATTGCTAAAGGTGGCAAATTTCATAACATATACACCCCAAAATGACATACAAATTTAATCATTTATCCTTTTTTTATTTTATATATATGATAAGTAAAATTTCATTATTTGCTATCTGTTTTAATTTTAATATCCAGCACTGCATATTTTAAAATAAATTGCTCATCTACAGTGTCTGCTTGGCAATAGGTTAATGAGTTGAGTTCTTTTAATTGTTAAAACCATGCCTGGCCTGGTTCAGAGTTTACTAGTAAGAAGTGAGCATATATATTAAGCAATGGAGAAAAGAAAATGAAACACATTTGAGCTTATATTAGCACAAGAAAAAGTTGCTCAGACTGCCTCAGAGATAGTGTTGCTACCATTAATTTTTTTAAAAATTTGGTACATTCTGTGCAGTAATGAAAGATAAATGTTGATACATAACCAGAATAGAATTCTTTTACATGCTTTTTAAAATAAATTTGTTGTGCATATTGCATATAAATGAATAAACTGAAATACTGCACCATAGTGAAATTCTTTGTTTTGTGCATTTTATCTTACTGATTTTGTACAATGATTTATTGCTGCAGATGATACATGGGTCCATCACTTCATGTACTGTAAAAGGAAAGTGAAAGATTCTTACAGAATTGTTGGGTGGTAGACCTCAATCCATTGTCCAGCACCTAATATGGAGGGAGTTTTTCCCTTCGCACACATGCGGTGTATGAGAATTGTGTCTCAGATGTGTCTGTTGTTTGTCAATTTGTTTGTCAATGAATGTGTTTTTGTGTTTGTGTGTGTGTGTGTTTGTGTGTGTGTGTGTGTGTGTGTGTGTGTGTGCTTGCATGTGTGTATAAGCACATGCACACATGTGCATAGTGTGAAAATGAGAGAAGGAAAAAGGTAAAATCCTTTGCTGGCATGTGGTCTACTCTTCTTGAATAACATCAAAGGAACTGCTGGGCCTGATGTCCCTGTCTGACTGACAAGTCACACACTCTAACTTCATGAGACCCTGTGAAGAGATTTGTAAATTAATCCAGGATATTGGGACAAATTTTGATGATAAGGAACCTTACACTACCACTTCTTTTCCCCAACACTGACACTGAACATTTCTTCTATCAACAAGATTCAAACCAGCTACCTCTAAGTTAATTGTCACTGCACAGGCATACTTCCTTTGAAAGGGCATGGCTGACTTCCTTCCCCATCCTTCTCTAATCCGATGAGACCGATGACCTCACTGTCTGGTCTCCTTCCCCAAACAACCCAACCCCACAGGCATACATTAGAAAGTTCACTGTGGAAGTGGGTTGCGTTATAAAGGAAACAGCAATCAAAGTAATGGGTGAGGGCTTGGAAGTAGGAGATGTAGCAAATATTTTATCTACAAGAAAGATCATGGCCAATTTTTAGATCTGAAATGATTTTTATTTAATACTGTGAAATTTTTCTGAATGAACTAAATGAAAAAATGTGTAGGTAGAGGCCATGACTGCAAAAGAAACAAAGAAGAAAATCATCTTTGAATAGGACAATGTACTTATCTACAAAGATGGTGCTGGAAGTGGTATGTGCTGGAAGTGGTAGTAGTTTTATTTGTCTGTAGATTACTGGGTGTAGAAGTACGAAACTGGAATTTTGCTATAGATGGTGCTAGATGTCAGTGTGGGGCCCATGATACTGCGTCTGCAGCACCATCTGCTTCCTGTAATGGCTGATGACGAATGTCGACACAAAGTAATCCAAGTACCATACATCGGTATCTGTTTCAGACCCATAAACATGTCGAGTTTTGTGCCTATGAACTGCGATTTGCAGACAATAGTGGTTTTCTGTTATCATTTGAAGAAAACTGCTGCAAAATCACATCAGATGCTTTTCAAAGCTTTCAGTGAACATGATCTTGGGAAAACACAGTGTTTGAAGTGGTTTAAAAAATTCAAACGTGGTGATTTTGACGTGAGAAATGACGAGTGTGGGAAACAACCGGAAAAGTTTGAAGATAATGAATTGCAGGCCTGACTGGATGAATATGACACTCAAACTCAACAGGAACTTGTGGAACAATTGAATGTGATGCAGAAAGCCATTTCTCTTTGGTTGAAAGCTGTGGGAAAGGTGCAAAAAGTGGGAAAATAGATTCCACATGAACTGTACGAAAGACAGCAAGCAGATCGAAAGACCATTTGTGGATTTGGCTCAAATGGTTCAAATGGCTCTGAGCACTATGGGACTTAACATCTGTGGTCATCAGTCCCCTAGAACTTAGAACTACTTAAACCTAACTAACCTAAGGACATCACATACATCCATGCCTGAGGCAGGATTCGAACCTGCGACCATAGCAGTCGCACGGTTCCGGACTGAGCGCCTAGAACCGCTAGACCACCGCGGCCGGCTTTGTGGATTTGCTGCTCATCAGATACAAAAGAAAGTCGTTTCTCCATTGAATAGTGACAGGTGATGGAAAATGGATATTTTTGAGAATCCTAAGCACCATAAATCATGGGTGAATCCAGGCAAACCATCAACATCCACTGCGAGGCCAAATCACTTTGGAAAGAAGACAATGTTCTGTGTTTGGTGGAATCAGGAGGGTGTCATATTTATGAGCTGCTGAAACCTGGTGCAATCATTAACACTGATCACTAACAACAGCAAATGATTGATTTAAATTGAGGATTATGTGAAAAATGACCAGAATATGGAAAAAAGCAACACAAAGTCATATTGCTCCATGATAACGCCAATTACCCACAGAAAAACAGGTCAGGGAAATGACCGAGGCATTCATTTGTGAAATACTAGGGTTTTTGGCATATTTTCCAGCCTTTGCTCTGTCCATTTATCATCTATTTGCAACACTGGGGCATGCTCTTGCTGAACAACACTTCAATTCATATGAAAATGTGCAAAAATGGCCCACTGACTGGTTCGCTTCAACTTGTTTTTTTTTATGTGGCATTGACAGTGTGCTGGAGAGGTGAGAGAAATGTATAAAAATAGTGGAGATGATTTTGAATAAAATACTATTTATCAGTTCCCAACAACAGATGTGTAATTATTGCAACCAAATTCCAGTTTCATACTTCTATTACAAGCTATCTGGATGTGTCGTGGTATACAATTTAAGATTTACCAATGAGAAAACCAAAAGATTTTGGAGTATGAATTGTTGCAACATCTAACCCATTCACCAGATTGGGATTCTCTGACTTCTGCTCATTCCCACATCCAAAGGAAATTGTATGTGTATATATTTTGAGGCAAAAAACAAATGCTATGGCAGCAGTAAATTGGTATTGAGCATACCTATCAGAATCACAGTTCCTACTCATTGGAATGATGGAGATGACATACACTGATCTAAAAGGAAACTAACTTAAGAAATAGGAACATTTTGTTTACATAGAAAGAAGTTTTCAATACAAAGCTGAGAAATTTTCACCTTGTTCTTTTGCATGCAAAATTTTATTCCTTGCCATAATAATTTTGCAGTAAAAGCTACATCTTAGATGCAAAGCCTTATTACATAGTGTCAAAGTGGCATTTTTATCTATTTCAACTGGAAATACTTTCGGATAATGACACAGTTATAATATTTACATGTGAATTAATTCATTAGCTGCAACATTTCAGATATATTGTTGTTTACATCACATTTATTTTGTATGGTTTTTTTACATTCATATTCTGATAACATGCTACAAAAGAAAGATACAAACTGAAATAACTTTACAGTGCGGCATCCGCAGACTCCTCAACAATAAAACATATTTGGCAGCATTTCCTTTACATGAAGGGAAATATGCTCATGATGCATCCAGTGGATATATTTTTGATAGGAGGGTAAGCTCTACAATAATTGAAGAATTTTCAAGCTCAGACTGTTTAATTCACTTCTTATAGTATTATTCGGCTAAACACCCCTGCATGAAAATATTTATACTTTGCTTTAACTTGTATGTTAAACTAATAATAACATCCTTTACTCTAATACAAAAATAATTTTCTGCCAACTGTGAATTTATCTGATGGCTCCTTATCTGAAAGTCATGAAAGATGTAAGTTTGGGTTATCAATTTAACAGTAATATGATAGTTCTGCCAAGTTTCTTAACCAGAGTATTATTTTCAATAAACAGTTAAAATGTCATAAATGAACAGGTCAGGTAAATTGAACAAGTCCTCAAAATATTTTGATTTATATACATACAAATTATACTAAAAAAATATTTCAATGATCATTCACACAGGCATATGAACAAACTGACTCACCACTCTATTGCTGAGTATTTCCTCTTTCTTTTTGAATATCAGATCTTATACCTGGCCCCTAATGACTAATATGTGTGACACTAATGACCTTATACAGTAATGTTGTATGTAACTGAATGCATGCTTTCTGAATATGGCTGCTTACCATATGAATATGCAATGCAGATATAAACTATCAGATCAAAAGTGTCCAAATACCTATTACTGAACATTAATATGGGCTGTGTTAGCCTTCACCTTCATGATGCCTTGATCTCCGCAGGGGACACTTTCAATGAAGTGTTTATGTCTGTGGAGGAATGGCAGCCCGTTCTTCCTCAAGAGCCAAAATCAAGAGGATAGTGAAGTTAGACACTGGGGGATGAAGTGAAGTCGACATTCTAACTCAACTCAAATGTGCACAAATCAGGACTGGGCAGGCCAGTCCATTTCAGGAACTGCCCAAAAACCTTTGCCTCAACTGCTTTATGACAGGGTACATTGTCATGCTGATGGAAACAATCACCATCTTCAACTGTTCCTTACTGTAAAATGTGATCTTATCCTTTCACATTTAGTGCTAAACAGAAAACTGTAGACCAGTATCAGTATTATCTTCATTTTCAAAGGTAACTGAAATGGTCTTGAAAGATAGTAAGAATGAGTTTATCTTCAATACTGTGCAACACATCTCTTCTACTCCAAGTTCTTTGTGTTTTTTAAAATGCGTACTTTAAGAACTATGGGCATTTGGGGTCTGTGTTTTCTACACATTTTTTCTTGTTTTAGTCCATACTACCATCCCAGGACATCGCCTACCTTACAATCTTAGCAACAACAGAACCGGTGCATGTATTCCACTGTCAGAGGAATCACAACAATAACTGCTTATAACTTTCGAGTCTGACGTTTGCGGACCAGGGTCCCTTACCTCAAAATTATACATCTACCATTGTCCATCAGCCCTGAAAGTTTATAACATCATCACAGAATCACCTTGTATAATAAATGACCCTAATTCTTTAAAGAAACATCTGAAATGGGCAGCTTAAAAAAAGTGGATCTCCCAAAAAAAAAGTTATTATGATTATGAAAATGAAATGTAGCAAAGGTCAGTTAACACCAATGTGCAAAATTAATATGCTTGACAACTATTTTCAGTTAAATGGGAAGCTGAATATTACTATAGGTAGTAAATTACATCATTCATTTTTAATCCATTTATTTCTTTAGCCAGTTATTAATATTGTTTATTGTGTTATTCATTATGTATACTTGTCACTTATGTACATATTTAATTATATTTACTTGTTACATGTATATACTTGATGAAACCTATATCATATACATTATCAGAGATTGATAAATAAAAATAGATATGAATAATAATCTAAAAACATTACAGGTGAAGAAAGAATAAGTTATTCCTGTAGTAATGGTACATAAACATATGAAATGTTCACAGCTAAGTGATCCTTCTTCATCCTTTCTCTCCTCTAGACAGTAGAGTAGGTATCATTTGAAAGTTAATTTTCCTAAAAAAAGTCTTGTGTGTATCCCCAGTAAATGAATAGTAGCTTCATATTCAGTAAAATGCAGATAAATCAGCTGATGCGTGAGCTGTTAATTTATCATAAGTGGAAACAAGGTAAAACTAGGTCCATCAAAACTGAAGAAGAAATGAATGTGAAAAATGTAAAGCAAGGATACAAAATATGAAAAGAAGGAAGGTAACCTTCCCTTTACCTTTAAGGACTGAATTTTGTTTGTGAAACTTGTTCTTACTTCCCAGATTTGATACTAATTATGATGTACATAGATTATAAAATATGTTATCCACATCCCATAAAGAGGTTCACACTGACTTTCTACTATGATAAACAGAAAGCAGCACTTTGCTGTTGGAATTACAGAGTAATCATGATCTTATCCTTACCATGGCAATAACAATTATGCCAGCAAACCCATTTAACTCTTTGCTCACATGGATCAAAGTGGCATAGCATTTTGTACACTGGACTCAAAGAAGTAGAGTTTAAGTCACTATCAGGCTATCAAACTTTTGGTTTTGTATGATTTCCCTAACTTTTGTTTCTGTCTCTAATGATCTAAATCACCAAAGGAATTTTAAACCATCATCTTCCTTCCTCCTTTTTTTCCTCACTGTCCAATAACACAGGAATAGAATATATAGTAGTTCAAAGAATACTCCCTCTAGACACAATTCAATGAACTAAAAAAATACAAAAACTAGGTCCTCATCTTTTTAAGTTACTATTGAAGCAGTCTACTATATCTACATAGCTAATCTGCAGATCACACCTAAGTGCCTGACAGAGGGTTCATCAAACCACATTCACAATAATTCTCTGTTATGCCACTCCCAAACAGCATGCAGAAAAAACGAACAGCTATATCTTTCCATGTGAGCTCTGATTTCCTTTATTTTATCATGATGATTATTTCTCTCTGTGTGGGTTGGCATCAAAAAAATTCTTTCAGATTCAGAGAAGAAAACTGGTGATTGAAATTTCATGAGAAGATCCCACCACAATAAAAAACTTCTTTGTTTCAATAATGTCCACCCCAAATCCTGTATTGTGTTCGTGACACTCTCTCCCTCCTATTTCTCAGTAGTACAACATATGCTGCCATTGTTTGAACTTTCTCGATGTACTCCATTAATCCTATCTGTTGAGGATCCAACACCACCCAGAAGTACTCCAAAAGAGGACAGACAAGCATAGTTCATGCAGTCTCTCTAGTAGATGTGTTGCCCTTTCTAACTGTCTGCCAATAAAGTGTAGTCCTTGGTTTGCCTTCGCCACAACATTTTGTATGTGTTCTTTCCTATTTAAGTTGTGTGTCACTGTAATTCCTAGGTATTTAGTTGAATTCAGATTTGATTGATTTATCAAGTAGGCTGAAGTTTAACTGATTGAACACTCCTATGGACAACATTGCACTTTTCATTATTTGGGGTCAATTGACAATTTTTGCACCATACAAATATCATATCTAAATTGTTTTTCAGTTGATTTTGATCTTCTGATAACTTTACTAGAAGATAAATGACAGCAGCATCTGCAAACAACTTAAATCAGCTGCTTAGATTGTCTCCTACAGTGTTTATATAGATAAGGAAGACCACAGAGCTTATAACACTACCTTGTGGAGTGCCAGAAATCACTTCTATTTTAATCTGTAAATTACTATGAGCTGTTACCTCTTGGACTGGAAATCACGAATCCAGTTGTGTGTCTGAGATGATATTCCATAAGCATGCAATTTGATTACAAGCTACTTGTGAGGTGAGATGTCAAAAGCCTTCTGTAAATCTAAAAATATGGAATGAACTTGAAATCATTTGTTGATAGCACTCAACACTTTGTGTGAGTTAAGAGCTAGTTGTATTTCACAAGAACAATGTTTTCTAAATCCACATTGATTATATGTCAGTAAACCATTGTCTTCAACATATTTCAAAATATAACACTATCTACATGGAATTCATCATTTTATTCAACATGTATTTAAATATGCTCAACATCCCTTGAAATATGCATTTATTTCTAACCACAAAGCAAATATTCAACCATTCATCTACACAGTGACTTATGCTAGTCACCCTAGATAACCACAACATCTATTTCCTGTAGTCTCAGCTGAAAATCAAAATATGCGGAAACTATTTTATATGAGTTGGGCTACATTTTATGAAATATTTCATGAATTATTATAATCTTTCTTATCAGCAACTTCATATAAGTCAGTTCTTCACACATTTAGCTTCTGTCCGGATTTCTCCTGAGCCATAAAGCAAGTCCAGGGTTGCAATGTATATTGCCTCAGCCTGATCTATAACTATAAATGCGTTTAACACATTTAAAACTACATAATTTGCAGCCAAAACTCCACTTCAGTCCACCATGATAAGTGGAGCATTATTCTTTGAGAATGCCAGTCATTCATGCTAATGGAACAATGTAATGTGAATCAGACATCTATCTGCTGAAAAACTGTAAACAGATAGCTCCAGGTAATATGTACATGAACCCCAGCAGGTCCATTATCTGCATATATTACTATATGTCACCAAAAGCTCCTTCTGAACCAACGACATAACGAAGCTCATAAACCACCTTCTACATGACATATCATTGCATAACACAGTGTGAAACATATGTTTTGTTCAGCATATTCCATTGTAACTTATGCCTGCCTTCAAATTACACAAATATATCATATGTGTTATTGTGATGAAGGAAAATCCTGAATATACTAAAGTTAGTGAGTACAAAGATGTACAACCATTCAGGTTAAAGTGCTAAGTATCATCATGACCATGACATAAAATGTCTTAGGTTCTCTGTATGATTTTCAAATCAATTAGTTCCACTCTTAAATAGTTTTATCACAAATCCCTTGATCATAAAATTCTCCTCAGTGATTGAAGAAAATACACATTGTATCTATCTACAATATGAGGTGTGGCAATAAAATAATGGGACTCTTGCTGAGCAACATTTTATTTCAAAAACATACATATTTAGTTATTGTCACCCTCAATATACTACCCTCCTTTATCCGAAAACACTCCATGTGAGTTTTCCATTCATGGAAACACTGCTAGAAGTAGTCCTCTGTGAGCTCATTGATGACACATGCTACATTTCTTTCACTGCTTCAGCAGACTGAAATCTTATTCTTCTTAATGTAGATTTGACATTGGGGGATAAAAGTCACATGGTGCTAGGTCAAGTGAATAAGGTGGGTAGTCTGACAATGGGATGCTGTACATCACTAAAAACCTCTTAACAGACAATGTGGTATGAGTTGGTGCATTGCCTTGATGCAGGATCCATTACTTGTTCCACAATTTGGCTTTCTCATTGCTTTGAATCATGATTTGCTCATGTGAGCTTTTCTCGCTCTTTGTGAAGTTGGCCCTTCCAGTAAATGGACTGGCACTTAATTTTCTGAATTATAAATGAAGAAACAAGATTTGTCACATGTCATCACTCTTTCCAAGAAGTTATGATCATTTTCAGTAGTATTCAAAGTGTGAGTACAAACATTTTCATAAGATTCTTTTTGTTGAATCGTGAGAGTTTTTGTCACCAGTTTTATACACACTTCTCTAATGCTAAACTGGTTGTTTAAAATTTGCCTTATGCATTCTTTGTCAATTCCTACAGCTTCAGCAGTCAATCAAATACTCAACCAAGGTGAGATCGATTCAAATTACCTACCTTTCTTTTTATATTTTCATCCTTTTTTATGTTGAAGGGCATCTCGTGCATGTGTGTTATCAGTGTCATCTCAGCCATCTTAGAAATACTTGAACCACTCAAAAACTCTTGTATGTGATAAACAGTCTTCATCACATATTTATTTTAGTGAAAGACAGCTTTCAGCAGCAGTTTTTCCAAGTTTCATGTGCTCTATTATTACACTTACAATTTTTTTGGCAAACAGCTCTCACACAAATGAAGGCCATACCCACACTGATTTGTCTACAGACAGCAGAGGCACCGTATTAGACTGAGAAGGTTTCATGCTTCACATTTATTGGTCATTCATCTTTGGTGCATGCATACTTACTCTGTGATAACGTCAGTCCCATTATTTTATACCCATACATCTTATGAGCACGAAATCTTATCCATCAAATTAATAACCTGTATCACATACCTATATTCACATCAGAATTAGGCCAGTGACAGCTTGAACTGTTGTCCCTTCCATGCTTCATTCATAAATGGAATGGTAGAAAACCTTAATATATGATACACTGAAAATACTTTCTCCCACTTAATTTATAGTGATTTGGAAAGTGTAGGAAGAGGGGCAGTCTATAAAATAATATATCAGCTATCTAGGTATGTTTTGTGTAATTCTATATTTTTGTGACTACTTACTTATTTTATCCAGAGCAAGATTTTCACTCTTCAGTGGAGTGTGTGCTGGTATGAAACTTCCTCACAGATTAAAACTGTGTGCCAGACCGAGACTTGAACTCGAGACCTTTGCCTTTCACAGACAAGTGCTCTACCATCTGAGCTACCCAAGCATGGCTCATGCCCCATCCTCACAGCTTCACTTCTGCCAGTACCTCATCTCATACCTTCCTTCTCTGAGTTCGATTCTTGGTCCGGCACACAGGTTTAATTGGTCAGGAAGTTACTTATTTCATGTCAGGTTATTTTAAAGTAGTCATTTAAGCATTATGATCGGACTTCCAGTTCATTATATTCAGGCTTTTCCTATTCTACAACATGTAGGTTTGACAGTGGCACTCCAATGTTGCAATGCTTTGAGGAGGAGTATTATTCTAGAATGAATCTTTCACTTTATATTAGAGTGTTCACTGGTTTCAAATTTCCTTGCAGATTAATACTGCACACGTAATATCTTGCACTCCACTGCTGAATGGAAATTTCCTTCCAGTCAGTCAATAATAAAAATAGGAAAGGTTCAGTTTTGAGTTTTAATGTGCTGCAAAGTTTCAGAAGCAAGATATATTGCCAGTGAGTGTTACTTCTTTCATCTCTGTAGGCTTTTGTTTTATATTGTAGTTGACAATAAACTAAGAACCTTTTTCTCCAAACAGTATGATAATTTAATTAAATATCCATTTCAGTTGTAGCTAATGTATCTTTCTATTGCATAACTAGTTTTGGAGGGTTTATAGCTCCATAATCAGGCATCACCAATGAATTGATAAGTCATGGGTGTATGGTGGATGGACTAGTCAATCACAATGGATCAAATATAGCAATGATCTTCTCCTTAGCACATTTTGGGCAAACAATATGAGTTGTAATATACTTTCTAGGAGTATGTAGTGGCTGTATAATTGTTAACTGCAACACCTCACAAAAATTGACTTGTCATATATCAAACTTAATGTTCTGTCTGAATCTTGGAGAGTGCCTAAACAGCACCAAAATGTGCTACAAGCCAGTGTAAATGTAATATTTAATAACTGAATGGTGATACTTGGACAGAGAGAATATTTGAGTGTTATAGAAGACAAAGCCATCTTCAGTCCGAAGGTTAGTTTGAACTATCCATTTTTTGTTTCTAGACAAGGCCCTGTGGGCTGTTGTAAGACTTAACCTGCCTCCAACTTATCCAGCCTGTTACACAAGAACCTACAGTTTATTGGAGACTGCCAATCATTATGCAACATGGTGTTATTTGTATGAATGGGTCATTGCCGTGATAATTAAAAGAAAAACACTAGGACTAACAAAATATTGGACAGTCAGCATTTGGATTTGGTGACTGACATTGACTTTGCCAACAAGCCATACTTCCTGTGCCATCATATAAGAAAAGTAAACACATTCGATATACGTCACACTTTCAATGTTCTAACAAAAATTTTATCAATTTTGAAAGTGTAGGTAATTGTATAGATATAAAATCTCACTGTGCGGTGACAAGAGAACACACATGTAAAAGGTATTACAGTTTTGCAATTTTTTGGAGCTACTGGCTTCTTCTTCTGGTAGAAGGGTTAAAGGGAAAAGAGGATAGGTGAAGGAAAAGGACTGGTGAGGTTTAGGAAAAGGGGTACAGTTCAGAAAAGTTGTCCAGAACCCTGGGTCAGGGGAGACTTACCCATCCAGTAGCATGCAGGGTTCTGAAGAACTGATCTGTTTTCATTTTATATCCCTTACATGCCTAAGAAAAGCTGCTCACATTAGTAAGATATGAAGATCCATACATGCACATGGTCTGCAGCACATTTTTCTGCAGCTTGGGAAATGTTTCCTTCAGCATGTGGCATGGGGTGTTGCTGCAGCAGTCTGTGGCAGATTCTTCATTCTGCTCACTTATGTTGCCAGAGACATTTCAGATCAGATGAACTACAGGTCCCTTTTCCAATTCACCGATCACTCACTTCTTAGAAGGATGTGGCTCTTTGAATCAATTCATGAGCAGATCACCCATCTCTAAAATACACTACAACTGAGCTTCTGGAACTGAAATTCATATTTACGTGCAAGTCAAAAAATGCATAGGGGTTGTATGCCTATAACAAATTTAATTGAAATAAGAGTCAATGAGCCAACAAAAGATGTTCAAAGTGATTTCCCTGCTATCCTCAGCAAACATTGTGTCTTTTCAATGCTGATTCTCAAATTTTCTTGCAAATCTTTCAGGATTGTAGATTTTCAGATTCTGATTTAATTCATTCCTTAAAATGGTCAACATCATAAATCCTGATGGAATAAACCTCATTTTTTAACGTACCTCTGACTAAAAAGTCCATTGGTGCAATATCTAAGGTCATGGAAACCATTCAACAGTAACCAGTCTGCCAATCCATACATTAAAGTTTTCATTTACAAAGTCTCTGTCTATAATTCTATAAAGCAGGGGTGCCCCATCTTGTTGCCATATCAACTTTTCCTTAATTGACTTTGTATATTCAAAAAGTGGACTATTTTCCAGTCCTAAAAATGCTTCTCGAAGAATATGTAAGTAATTTACAGAATTGATAATACCATTAAAAAAAAAAGACATGATTAGCCCAATGCTGAAAATTCTTGCTCATGCAATCTTGCCAGAAGAGTTTAACTCTGCCTCCATTGTGAAATCTCAGTAGAAACAGTTGTGTCTGTTCACTCTTCCACTCATCTTTGTTGCCTCAAAGAATACTTTTGTTGAACTTGTGGTTGGTTTCTTGTCAGACTGTACAGCTTCCAGAATTCAATTTACCTGTCTGGATTGTCTACAATTAGGCCCATATGTTCAGAATTTCAGCTTTTTTAGAATCCTTTGTTGGCCTTTTTCTGCTATTCCATACTCCTTGGACACTTTTCTGTGAGATTTAGTCAGTGGTTGCACAAAAAATTGCTCAACAACATTAAGATTTTCTTCTGTAGTAACAGAGTTCCGCATGCCTGAATGAGGGAGCCCCACTACTTACACAGTCTCTTTAAATCTTAAATAATTTTTGAATAACTTATTGAGATGAAGGCTGAATATTTGGAAAATATTCCATGAACAAATCACAAACAGCATTGTTGTTATGGTCATGTTTCCACCACGTTTCAAAAAAACCTCACTGTTCTGTAGTTAACTTACTATTCATTGTTTTTAAAATAACAACAAAGAATAAAACTCAAAGTGCTAATGTCAAATGACTTACAGGTATGATGCACTAATCAAGTTCACAACTGAGTGCCACTATGCTAGGCAGAACAAACTGTAAGGATTGCTAGTACAACTGACTTCTGGCCCCCTCCATATTTCCACAAGTGATATTAACATTAGTTTCATTTATGTTGCATTACTGATTTTGGATGGGCATATCCTTTCTCATAATATTTTTTGTATAAATGCATTATCACAGCATGCTATCATTTCTCTTTCTGGTGTGATACTTTTAATAAAACCATAGTCTTGTTTATGGAATGTCAAATGTTATTCTTGTATCACCTACAGTTGCTGTATCTTGAGTGGGCATCTCTGTCATGTTGGTATAAGAAGCAACCCTTTTGGCTCATCAAGAAATATTTTGGTGACAAAATAGGCCTGTACTTTGCTTGGTTGGATTTCTACACCAAAATGCTTATTCCTGCTGCTATAGTAGGTCTGCTTTGTTTTCTTTATGGTGCAGCAACACTATACTCTAATGATAATGTACCAAGGTAAGGAACCATAGTGCAGTTATGTTCATTATTTTCTGAAAATATGTAAGACTGAATAATGTGTTTCATCAGATCAAAGGAAAAATGAGAAACATGTAATTCTTAATAATTTTTATCTATATTTAAGGGTCCTTGTACAAAAATGTCAACAAATTTCTGTAAGGCAGCAAAATGTCTTGAGTGCTTAGCTTTGATAATAAGAGGAGTGTTTGAGAGGTTAATATGAAGAGAATTACAGATGAAATTTACAAGAACAAACTAATAACTTGCAATCCATGTGATTTATTGAGCTATTATTGCATTCTAACTAAAAAGCAACATGATAAAAATGAGTGTATGATTTCAGAAAACAATCAGGTGTGAAATAAATGGTCATAGCAGTAACCATCATGCATGGACAAGGAGACATAATCTATTAGTCAATACTGAATGATGTTGATGAAGATAATGTTTGTCTACTGAATTACGGAGTGTGATGTCGTTCTGTGTTTCATACATTACGTGTAACATAAGATTTCTCCAATGAAATTGAATTTCTTGCATTATATTTTGTTTGATTTTTATTAATTTAATGAATTCCTGAAGGCAACATAATTAATTTTCTGAAGACATAAAAAGTTACCTATAGCTGTTGAAGAAAGCATAATATCAGTTACTGCTTTCTAGAATAATTTAGGAAACATGTGAGAAATCAAGAGGAGAATGGTTGGCATAGAATCAGAAGCACTTTATCCAAAGATTTTATTAGTGCATCCCTGTTTAATGCTTTTATAGCAAAGAATTCTTAGAATAAGGAGTAATCATTCTCTCCAGTTTGGACTGAAATTTGCAGTTATATAAATAAACTGATCAAATTCTCACTTACACAATTTGTATTTATGGCAAAGACCAATTCATCATTATGACACTTATTTTTGTAGTCTGTTATGTTAAAGAGGTTTGTTCTAGTATGTGTTAGTATACTGAAGGAGTTAGATGTAAATTCTACAGCTTCAGTTAGATCACATATTCTTAGAAGTTCTAGTGGAAGTTTTCATATCTCCAAACTGAGATATGGATATGGAACGTAGAATATCATGCGAGAAGAGGGTGAGATAAATTATGATTGATTAATGATTTTAAATCCACACTAATTTCCAAGGAGAAGTTTATTTTGTACCAGGCATGCTGTTATAGAAGCTGACTATATCAGCAATTTCCTGTTTCATCTGCAGATGAAAGACAATGGAAGGGAAAGCTGTCAGTAGGCACCAACTGTCCACACTGTTGCATGAAGAACTGCCAGTACCCAGCATTTTGCTCTAAATATAAATACTTAAACTTTTGCTCATCTTGTTTGAAGATGAACCTGAAACAGATCAAAAACTAGGTGAATTAAAATAAAGAGATATTTGGTAATTGACTGGTTGCAGCCATCTATACAGATTTTTCTGAAATTCCTGTTACAAACTTCTAGGACTTGTAGAGGTGAGTGAGAACATAATATTTCGAATAGCAAGCCATGTCTGGAAATGTACTATTTCTATTCTATGATTGTTTCAATTAAGATGTTTAACTCATCCACTTCTGCTTGAGGATTTGAATTAGATGTTATGCAGTACAGCTATTAGGTAACAATTCAAAAGGAAACATAATGAAACATCCATTTATCACTTAAGCACATTTGTTTGTGTTAACACTTAAACGTTATATGTTTACATTATTCTGAAACATTACAGAACCCTGACTGTATAGAAGAGTACTGATGCATTACAATAGTGGCTCAATGTGATGACCACCAGCGTTGTTACAAACATTATATATTCAAAGCATGTTCTGGTGCACACTCTCCATACCACCTGGTATCTCTTCAACTTATAGTGCAGTGGCCAGAACTCATGCCAGCAGATCTTCTTCTGTCTCTACAGGAGTCTTGTAAGTTAAATTTTGCATATGAGCTCACAAGAAGTAGTCAACAGGAGCTAAGTCTGACGATGTGGTCATGTTGATGGACCACCTCAGCCTATCCATCTTTCTCCACACCATCTTTGAAATGTCTCCAAATCAAACATGTGAAGTGAGGTGGTGCACCATCATGCTGAAACCACATTTCCTGGTGGACATTCAGCAGCACAGCTTCCAAGAATGAGTCCAATACATTTTGTAGGAAGATCAGGTATGCAGGACCAGTTATCTTGAGTGGAACGAGGTATAGCCCAATCACATGACCATCCACAATACCTGCCCAAACATTAATACCAAGCCAGTGCTGAAATCCCTGAACATGTGTGGCATGAGGTTTTTTGTCTGCCCAGACATTACCGTGTTGAGAATTCAGAACACAGTTCCTTGTGAACTTACATTCATCTGTGAACAGAACTCAACATGGAAACGGGTGTATCTATGCAGCGGTGCAGAAACTACATGCGGTAGGCAATGTGTTGTGGAAAATTGGCTGGATCCATAGTGTGTACCATACATTAAGTGGTATGGAATTAATTGTTGCTCCCACAGAATGTCGCAGACAATACTGTGACTAACAACCACTACACCCATAATTGTTCGAGTACTCATTGTCGGCGTCTCTTCAGTTCGATGCCGTACACCTTCTTCGAATTCAGCCATGTGACATTGCCATGGAGCACCACAGTCCTGCCTCCTCACAATGGAAGTACCTGTTTCTCAGAGCCACTGCATAAGTTGGGCAAATAGTTTGTGTGATGGCATGCTACATTGTACTAAAGATTTGTGACACAGCTGATTAGCAGTTTTTATGTTACCTTGAGCTTTGCCATACTTAAGGAGCATATCTTTGCATTCCAAAAAAGTGTAACGAACCATTTTTTACTGTATCAGAGACACGCAGGCATTGAATAAATCTCACAGCAAGGCAGACGTTAAGTGATATCAAGCGACCATCTGGTGTAGTACACATCATTCATCTACTCTATTGCATATCAGACAAGCAATTCTGAGACTTTTGTTTTTCCCTCAGCAGAAGTGGATGGGTTAAACATCTGAATTGAAACCATCATAGCACAGAAATGGTACATTTCCAGTTATGGGTTCCTATTCAAATATTATGTACTCATGCTGTTAAATTTATTGCTTGTGAGGTTATAGGATCCAGACGATAAAGTTCCTCATTTTGCCAGAGGTAGTTTGTTTTTACAGAATATCAAAACTCTGTTTTGAAATCAGTGTTATTTATTTTTCTTCATATTTCTTCTTTCAGATTTCTACAATGGTTGTTACAAACTTCATTTCACCAAAATAACATTAGTAGTTGCATATTCGCAGAGCCAATTACTTTTTGCTGGGTGAATGTTATGGAATTGGTATCTTCTAGTTACAATAATTTCATAATCATAACATGAATTTTAATAAAAGTAATAGGAAAACAATAGCTATTAAACAGTAATAATGAATTTTCAACATCAATTTGGTTTTAGATTAGAAGTTTTTGGAATATGACAAGGCGAAAGAGAGGACAGGAGAGAAGTAGAGAAATGGAAAACACTAGTAGGGATAGAAGGTATGTATAGGGCTGGAGTAGGAGCAGGAAAGTGGGTAGGTAGGTGGAGGATAGGGACTAACAAAGGTGAAACCAGGGTGATTTCAGGAACAAAGGGTATGTGTAGGGAGAGTTCCTATCTGCCAAATTCAGAAAAGCTGTAATTGATAGGAAGAATCCAGATGGCACAGGCTGTGAAGCAGTCTTTAAAAATGAGGCACATTATGTTGGAGGATATGTTAAGCAACTGGATGGTCCAGCTGTCTCCTGGCCACAGTTTGTCGGTGCCCACTCATGAGGACAGACAGCTCATAGTCATAGCACCCACATAGAAAGTGACACAGTTGTTGCAGCTTAATTTGTAGATCACATCACTGCTTTCTCATGTGGCTATGCCTATGATGGGATAGGAGATCTCTGTGACAGGATTGGAGAAGGTCTTACTAAGAGGATGTATGGGACAGCTCTTGCATCTAGGTCTATTGCAGGGATATGACTCACGAGGCAAGGGGTTGGGAGCAGGGGTGAAGTGAAGATGGACAAGGATGTTGAGTAAGTTCCGCATGCGGTAGAATAGCGCTGTGGGAGGAGTGGGGAACATATTCCTCATTTCAGGGCCTCAAAAGAGGTACTTGAAATCCTGGCAGAGAATGTGATTCATCTGCTCCAGTCTTGGTGGTACTGAGTTGCAAGAGGAGTGCTCTGTTGTAGCTGGACAGCTACAGAGACTACTCATTCTACACCAGTGTTTCATATAGCTTTTATTGTGCACTGAAACCAGAAATATGCTTACCACTCCTTCCACAGTGGTATTCAAACTCCCTCTGAACCTAATCAACATCCTTGTCCACCCCTACTCCATCCCTGCCCCCATCCCCTTGCCACATGGCTCATATCCCTGCTATAGACCTAGATACAAGACCTGTTGGATACTTCCTCCCAGTTCCACATACTCCAGTCCTGTTACACCCATTTCCTATCCTGTCAAAGGCAGAGCCATCTGTGAAAGCAGCTATGTGATCTACCAACTATTCTGCAACCACTGTGCCACTTTTTACATGAGCATGGCAACTAAGAAGCTGTCTGTCCACATGAATAACCAATGGCAAACTGTGGCCAAGAGACAGCTGGCCATCCAGTTGCTGAACATGCTGCCAAAATGATGTGCCTCACTTAAATGACTGTTCCACAGTGCGTGCCGCTTGGATTCTTTCTACCAACACCAGCTTTTCTGAATTATGCAGGTGGGAACCCTCTCTACAACATATACTTCATTCCTGTAACCTCACTGGTCTCAGCTTTCACTACTCCATGTCCTCCACTTACCTATCCATTTCCTTGCTTCTCATTCAAGTACTACGCTTGCCATTGCACCTAATAGAGTTTGCCCTTTTCTCTACTTCTTGTCTCTCCCCCTTCCTCTCTCCACCAACTCCAGCAAAGCCTCCTGACATTGCTCCTAGCAGCCCTATTTTGTCCATCACATCCCTGCCTGCTGCCACAGACAGAACTGAATTATCCTTTACCCATACCCTACTATTTCTCCCCCTCACTGTTCAATGCTGTCTCCTTACCATGACCACACATCCTAAAAGATTGCTGCTCATGTTAGGTGCAAGTGCAGTTAGGCCTCAGCTCACAGAGACATTGACCGTGTGTGTGTAAATTGTGCTTGTGTGAATGTGTGTATGTTCTACTTCAGAAAAGTACTTTGTCCGAAAGGTTATATGTGAATATTTTAGAAGTCTTTTCCATTGTGCCTGTCTGCAACTCAGTGGCTCCTCTTTGTGGTAAGTAGCAATCTATCCTTTCCATAATATTGTTGCTATTACATCATAAACTTTCTGCTGACTTTGGTCAATAGAAAACTGCATCAGATAGTTTCCAGAATGAAATTTTCACTCTGCAGTAGAATGTGCGTTGATACGAAACTTCCTGGCAGATTAAAACTGTGAGCCAGACCTAGACTTGAATCAGGACCTTTGCCTTTCACACGCAAGTGCTCTACCAACAGAGCTACCCAAGCATGACTCATGATCTGTTCTCACAGTTTTACTTCTGCCAAATTGTAAACTTAATTCTCTGTATCAAACAGTTCATACTCAGAATTTTGCATAATTCCTGATACTTTGCACCAGGTAAGTTGATGCAGTGTTTAGCACACATATCATATTTTGGAGTAGAAGATACTGAATTCCTATTAGAGAATCCAATTTGGAAGTCCCTAAATCACTTTATAAGGGTGCAGTGTAATTGCTTTGCTGCTCATTGGTAATTGAGGTAATTCTCCATTATTTACGAATTTAGTGTTGATAGGGCATTACAATCTAATTTTGTTTGCTGTCACGTATATTTGTGTACAAAGAGGAATCAAATGAAAACAACAAAGTTGTGTTTGTGTGAGTGTATATGTGTGTGTTTGTTGTCTAATTTTGATGAAGGCCTTACTGGGTGAAAGCTATATTTGTGACAGTCTTTTTGTTGTGCTTATATGCAACTCAGCATCTCCACTAAATGGTGAGTGGCAACTTTCATTTCATAATATTGTTACATTCCGTCCTAGATTTTCCATTGTTTGATAGATCTGTCCTGCACATATAACATATACTGATATTTTTTCCAGCGATGAAAAGTCTTTTATTAACTAATATCCATCTTTGTACAAAGCTACACAATGGTAACTGCCTGTCAATTCACTGTGTGTGTGTGTGTGTGTGTGTGTGTGTGTGTGTGTGTGTGTGTGTGCATCTGAAGAAACATGCTGGAGGATGACCCTAGCCCTGGAGAATCTCAAATTATCATTCATAAAGAAAATATTATCCTAAATGACAGTCTTATATGGACAGATCACTGGTACACAATTGATGATGTAACTCTACTCTTTCATACCATTCATAGATGTGCATGATTGGTTGGTGAAATGTAATTGTGCACACTGTGAAATATACCTTCAAAAATGAGAATAGACATCACTCAAAGGAACTGTATGATGTCTATGGATGAAACCTGATGCAAACATACAGACTAAACGTCAGGTGACACAATATGCTGAGCAAACGCAAATCATTGCAACATAATAAAAGTACCAAACATTTCACAACCACAAATGGAGTGTTACTCATCCTCTTGTTTAAAGGGACACTATATCCCATTTATGATACTTGCATCTGCTCATTACTGTGATGTTACTTTCTGTAGCATACGATTTAAAACAAGTGGCCCAGACATAATTAGTAAAGATGAAATTACATACATCACAATTCAGCATAGAAACTATCCAGGACTTGCACAATGAGCCACTATAATGCCTAGACGTATCAGATCATAATTCCCAGGTTTAGAAAAGCTACATGGAGATGCAATTAAGACAGTAAAGCAGTGATGCTACCAACAGTAAAAATTTAAACAGTGTACAAAAACTCAGTGATCAGGATAGATATGTGTCTGAATTCTGATCATAATTATGTTGAAATTCAAATTCCTTTAGTTGGGTACTTTTCCTTATTGTCATTTGACTGAAACTGATATTAACCTACCTTTCCTTTTTGATTCCTGTTCTCAGATAGTGTTAATTCATCAATTAAATCTTTAAACAATAATTTCTATCAGTATTCAAATTGTTTGTGTAACTGATTTTTATGGTTTCAGCCTGGAGATCTGTAATAAGTCTGGACCTGGCAATATCACACTCTGTCCACATTGTGACAAAGCATGTTCTTTTACCACACTGTATCAGTCATGTACATTTGCAAAACTCACATATCTGTTTGACAATCCAGCTACTGTCTTCTTTGCTATTTTTATGTCTTTCTGGGGTAAGTTACTTTTTTATGTTTCATTTTGATCCATAGCATATGTCACTGCATGAAATATTAAAAACTTTAATGTTGAATTAAACACACCATGAGACTGGTATATAGCAGAGGTGAAAACAATGTTGGGGTTACCAAAGGTGAGGAAAGTGACACTGCCACCTATGGGAATTATATACTATTTTATTTATTTGTGTAAGCACAGTGAAAAGCTATTAAAGAACTTAGATGTGACTTAGTAGGTATGTGGGTGTCAGACTACACATCCAAAGATTCACACAGCCCTCTTAGAAGAATGTACACCATCTGTAGACATTGCTATGGTCCAACTCCATACACGCCACACATGTCCCTGTGAATTTCACTCAGTTTATGCTCTTTGGATCACAAATATCAAACTGCTCTCTGATGCTCTTCACAAGCTGGTGACAGTAACATGTGTGCTACTTTTGTTTCATAGTTCAGGCTTCTTTTGCTAGAGCTGCATATAAAAACAAAATACTCTCTGTAGAGCAAACTTCAAACTATATCGTCATGCAATTTCAACATTCCAACTGTGTTATAAGGGGGGGAGAGGGGGGGGGGGTAAATTATTTTGTGTTACTTTCCGATCCTACCCCTTATGCTGTATTGTCCTCACAAGCTTTGGAGCTTATTCACAGATAATTTAATGCAGAAAATGTTGAATTAAAAATATTTAAGTAATGTTACAAAAGAATAACATTTGTATTATGAAGAGAACTCATGTCTGGTGATAACAGTGTTGTGTTTTCTATAACTGAATATAATTTTGGGTTGGTAAAATGAATTTGAAAGAAAAATTCATTATCAGCCACTAGATATAAAATGTACTTGCACATAGATAAAACTTCAAACAGTAACATCAACTTTATCTAAAATGCAAAAAGAAAGACAATTTCTGATACATACAAATATTATTATTTCATCCCCAGTACCATTGGTGGAAATGTGACCCAAAATGCAAATGAATCCAATGAGTAATATGAATGAAATTAAATGGAACCGGACAAACTGAGATACAAAATATGGATGGTAATATAGTATTACAGGCCAAATCAGATATTGCTAATAATGATTTATTTGAATTTTATAATACCTGAAGTAATGTTCAAAACAATGTTTGGAGATATACTTAAATCTGTTCATGAATTGTATGGAATTGCGGAGGTCCACTGGAAGTTGGCAGCATGAAAAATGGAGATTAAGAACGTATTCCATACCTCCTATAGCCGCATTGATGCATCTTATATTACAGAACAAAAAATTAAAGTTACGCGGAGTAGAAGAATTTTGGGTTAAAGTCAACTGATGTGCCTCTTGATGTAAAATAATAAATGCTATATAAAATCTGAAAGTTAAGTATAGTAACTGAAGCATTTCACTATACTTGAACTTTTTCATTGTCAGCTTTTTGTTTAGTTTCTTTTCTGCTAATAATACTTTAATAACAGTACACCACCCTCAGTCAAAATCTTTATTTTCGTATTTAAATCTAAAGAATTTCAGAGCTACAGCTCCATGTTAAAGGACTGATTGATGTTTTTGCGAGTTAAATCTTCAGTTTATCACCTAGCAGTAAATGAACAACACATTCGTAAACCAAAAACTGTGTCATTCCTTTATAGTCAAGTGATAAAAGGTGCAGAGATGCATCTCAAAAAAACAGTCAGTCCTTAAAAATATAGGTGCTGCTCTGAAATGCATTGGGCATAAATAGATAAATAAATGAATGAAAAGGGTGGAGTATAACTGACACACTTCTAAACTAGTTGCAGGAGGCTGCAGTTGAGTCAAATAAAAGCTACTATGACTAACATGTATCAGTAAATATAGTTCACATATGACAATCTTATGAAAAGGATAGTTGCTATTCACCATATGGCGGAGATGCTGAGCTAACAAGGCCTTTGTCAAAAGTAGCAAAAGTAGACAACACACACACACACACACACACACACACACACACACACCACAGTCTCTGGCAGCTGAAGCCACATTATGAGTGTAGTATGGCTCCAACTGCCAGAGACTGGTCATGTGTGTGTGAGAGTTGTGTGTGTGTGTGAGAGTTGTGTGTGTGTGTGTGTGTGTGTGTGTGTGTGTGTGTGTGTGTGTGTGTGTTTTGTCTACTTTTGACAAAGGCCTTGTTGGCTGAAAGCTTATTTTGTGACAGTCTTTTTGTTGTGCCTATCTGTGAATCAGCATCTCCGCTATATTGTGAGTAGCAGCTACCCTTTTCACAATAATGTTACATTCCATTTTGGGTTTTCCACTGTTTCATTTCACATATGAGTTTCTTTTTTCTGAACTGCTCATTAGTATTAATATTCTCCTGATAAAATTCAAATGATTTTTGTAGCTACCACCTTTCTTGAACTCTGGAAACGACGACAAGCAGTAATTGTGTGGGAATGGGACTTGCAAAATGCTGAAGAAGATGAAGAACCAAGACCAGAGTTTGAGACATCAGTTAAAACATTCCGCATCAATCCAGTCACACATGAAAAAGAGCCATATCTTCCCACATGGAGCAAAGCTTGGAGGCTTCTGGCAACTACTACAGTCGTGTTTCTCATGGTGAGGTTGTTATAGACAGTGTGAAACTGTAGCTTAATACAAATTAATTAATCTTGAACTTCTATTTAACACATGTTTTTAATAAATCGTAGTATAATTAAATTGTATGTTAGTTGGTGTTTGTCATGAGCTCTACAGTACAGCCACAATGGTTGTTAGCTGTGTATTAGTGCTTGTTTGCTACAAAGGAAGCAGCCTGTCTGCATGTGCATAATTTTTGTGTTTGCTTTGCTCTGATGAGAAACAATTGGCTACTAACTGTGCCGGCTGTTATGCACTGTTTGAACTTTGAAGTTCTGATTTGGGGGTGGGGGGGGGGGAGGGGGGGGGCGCTTGCTTGGTTCTATGGTGTGAAATGTCTGCTAAAAGTTAATTTTAATTTAAGTAGAATGATTTATCATACACAGTGCTGAATCCAGCATTTAACGGGGAATTTGATTACAGTGTCTTCACTAACTGGAAGCTGGTCACAATTGATGATTAACATATAAAAATACTCTGGACTTTAATTTTATGTAAATTAGGGTTAGTGTATCTAATTTTAACACTTTTGTGATAATTAAGAGTGATAACTCTCATGAATTTTCTGCAAAACTCATACTATTCTTTCAGGTTGTTGTTGTGATGGGGACAGTTCTAGGAACAATAATCTACAGAATTGCACTAATAACAGTGTTTCATAGCAGTGGAGGTTTCTTCAATACACATGCCAAGATTTTCACATCGGTCACAGCTGCCGTTATCAACTTAACGATCATCATGATTCTGACAAGGGTAATATTACAAAATAAGTAATGAACTATAGAAACAAAATTTCTGCTATATTACTCTAAACTTTTATTGTTATTCTATTGTACATTCCATTTCTTCTTTACAAGTAACAAAAACTGCAGTAAGTAATTACTATCCATATAGCAAAGACAGGGTGATCCTAACTCTTTAAAACATTACTGACTGCAGCACTCTGTTGATGTTAAAATATTCAAAGATGGCTTCAAATAATGAAAAACCTGTAATTTAAGAACAATTTGCCCCATCTTGATAATGCTAAATTTAACATATTTATATCACATTTTTCTGGAACTGTCCAAGGTAATAAAGCAAAACTTTGCCAGGATATAGAGTCATATCATGTACATTCACTGTTCTAGTGTCAAGTATCAAACATTGTTAGGAACAGTATATCAATTTTTTAATGAAGGTCTTAAAAATTTTTGTAATTGAAAAAAATATATATATATTTTTTTTTTATCAAGCTATGAGTACTATCTCTACCATTGTAAATCCACATAAACATAGTACTGTTCTAAGTGGTAAAAATTTCAGTGTTAGGTTAAATAGTTTCTGGCATAGTGGCAAACTTTTTTTAATTAAAAGAAAGAGAGAGAGAAGAAGGAGGAGGCGGAGAAGAAGAAGAAGAAGCTAGTTTTTCATAAATCACATTTGAAAGTTGAAGTAAGGGAAAACCCACAGTTTAATGAAGAGACACACTAACACTCTCCAGCTTTGTGATCTTTATCTTCATGAAGATCAACCAACCACTGTCTCTTTCTCTGTCTCAGGGATCTTACTGCTTCTATTATATTTTTGACCATAATTTCTGCCTTGGAGACACACCGTCTATTCAGTTCTTGGAGGACTGTTTCTGAATTATGGCCAGACTTAATTTCAAATTGCTTCAGAACCTTTATTCTGCCTGCATTTCCATTATTGAAGGTGATCACAGCATTGTTGACCCCAGTCTTCAGTGTTTTCAAGCCAACAAATACAGTTTTGGGCACTCTGTTCCATACAACATTGTTGAAAGACTCATTTACATTTTGAGTTTTTACTGTGAGGCATTTCTTCAAGAGATCTGGATGTGCTACGTCTGTACACATTGGCTTTGTTACTGTTCCAACAGCTTCAGGGATGGTGTTTCAATGGGTATATTCAGTTACTGCTGCCTCAGCGTTGCAGTATTTACACCTGCCAATTGAAAACAAGCTGTGTAGTGGCTACTAATCACTTGATGTCTTGTGGAAAAACATTGTCATTACTGCTTTTCTCATTCCTTCCAGGTTGTTTGTATTCTGTCTAGTGGCTTGGCCATAGTATTCACTAAGCTGATATATTGTTTTGTCAGTCAAACATGATCTAAGTGTCTTTCCATCTTCAAGCTTTTTGCAAGAAAAGTTCTGCCTGATTTTAAGCAGTTGGGTATCCATTAGTTTTGCACATGACAGACACTTTCCAACTTTTGAAGTTTTAGGTCATCACAGAGCCTGCTGTCAATTATTGATTTGAAAAACTGGAATCACAGTAACAAATAAATAAATTTAGCACAACAAACCCCAGATTATTCTTGCGGGAATTGAAAGATCTTCACAGCTGAGGCACTTTCTATTCCTCCATTGGACCCCTCATATGTTTTGCGACACTTGTGTTCATACAAACGTGTTTTTTGTTTTTTTTTTCTGTTCATTATTGGTACCCACTTTTGTGCGGCCTTGGAAACGTTTTGACAATACTTCCATGTCAAGCACCTTTCTGATATCAGTACTTATTACAGTGGCAAAAGAATGTTTTGATTGATGGTCCCTTTTCTGCCATGATCCATCAAATTTAGTGCAAATGACATTGTTTCCACACAATCTCTAATATTCATCCCAAGAAATTATTGTTTTCACATTGTTCAGATGTCCAAAATTCGCTCTTATTCTCACGACTTAAACAAGAGACTTCCAAACAAAGAACTAAACCATTTCCTTCGAAGCCATTTTCAGAAATTATTATCTCTTCACCATACAAATTACAACATGCAGTTTGATTAAAAATTGTTTTTAGTACACTTGAACTTAATATTAAACTGGTTTCACTGTACACTTCACTACTGTTCACATAACTTTGTTCATTGTTGCTTGCCCAAATCTCCATTCTCTGGATGTAAACTTCCAACAGGATATGTTCGGTAGAATCTATTTTCCTTATTTCTTCTCTTCTTAAATATTTCCTTTGGTGGAGTCATATTAAAGAGCGAAACACATCTCAATGAGCAACAAGTCCATATATACACAATGAAAGGTGTAATGCACCTTACAAAATGTGGATGATACCATGCTTTATATCACAAACAGGAAGTGATATCACAACAACCAATGAAACAACTACTGCAGCAAGACATTCATAAAGCATTGCCTTCTGGGGCGAACAGTTCCCAAGACATCTTGCCGTAACTGAACAAGTGCTCATACAACCTGTAGAAATTACTTGTGTAGTAAATTATTTCAAAATAAATTAAAAATACTTGGAGTCCTCCAAAATCAATTAAACATACATTAAATTAAATAGAAAACTCCAAACAACACTTTTCCATAAAAAATAAAAATCTACATTTTATATCCACTCAAACCTTCGTATTCGCCGTAAGACAGATTTTTATTCACTACATAAGGAGAGCATTGAGCAGCAAAGAAGCTCATCTAAAAGTAAATTGTTGGATAAGAGAACCTGTTATATTAAACAAAATGTATGGCTGTATAATGACTTAAATCAAAACAATTTGTTTACAGTTATATCAGAGAATTGCAACACTTTTGACAAACCTAGAGAATCCCAGGACTCAAACAGAATATGAAGACAGCTACACTTTCAAGATATTTGTCTTTCAGTTTGTGAATTTCTACTCCTCATTGATCTACATAGCTTTTTTCAAGGTAAGCTTTTTTTCCTTCTTCATAATTATAAACATTGCCAGTGAAGGTAGAAAACCATGAATGGTTATAATAGGCCACACTGTCAGTATTATTCATAGTTTTTGTCCTTCATTTAATGTAGGCAATTAGTAGTAATTGACAAATGAAGTGAAGGTACAGACAGATAGTAGCATTTAACTTTAAATTCTGTCAGCAGAAAATGTAAAATCCACAAAAAAGAATAAGGTACCATAAGAAATCATTTTAAAGTCATTTTTAAGGTTATTAAACAAAAAACAAATGAAGATAATGTAAAAAATATCTTAAATTCATGTCAGAAACTGGCTATGACATGAAAAAAAAATGTGCTGAAACTATGAAATATAAAATGCAATGAATTATTTATATTTTTACTAGTATTCCTGTGTTTTAAAACACAAAATGAAATGCAGTTTTTCTATTCCTACAGACAGCATGTGCAATCAAGATATGCATCTTCATGCATACAACTGTAAAAGTATTATAAAGTTGTTAGATTTATGTGGATCATTTAGCCTTCTGACTTGGATCATTTAGCCTTCTGACTTCAAATGTGTGTTTAGTAATACATTGAGATGACAGGTGACATGGGATACCTCCTAATATCATGTTGGACCTCCTTATGCCTGGCATAGTGCATCAACTCGACTCAACATGTCATGGATTCAACAATTGGTTGGAAGTCCCCTGCAGAATTATTGAACCTTGCTGCTTGTATAGCCATTCATAACAGTGAAAGTGTTGCTGATTCAGGATTCTGTGCATAAGTTGACCTCTCGATTATGTCCCATAAATGTTAGATGGTATTCATGTTGGGTGATTGGGTGGCCAAATCATTCACTTGAATTGTCCAGAATGTTCTTCAAACCAATTGTGAACAATTGTGGCCCAGGGACATGGCGCATTGTCATCCATAAAAATTCCATCAGTTTTTGGGAACATGAAGTCCATGAATGGCTGCAAATGGTCTCCATTTCCAGTCAATGAATGGTTCATCTAGGCCAGAGGATCCAGTCCATTTTGTGTAAACACAGCCAACACCATTATGAAGCCACCACCATCTTTCCCATTGCCTTGTTGTCAACTTGGGTCCATAACTTCATGGCGTCTGTGCCACACTCAAACTCTACCATCAACTCTTACCAGTTGGAATTAGGACTTATCTGACGATGTCACAGTTTTCCAGTCCTTGAGGGTCCAACCAAAATGGTCATGAGCACAGTAGAGGTGCTGCAGGTGATGTCGTGCTGTTGGCAAAGACACTTGTGTTGGTCATCTGCTGCCATAGCCCATTAATGGCAAATTTTACCACACTGTAATAAAAGATATTTGTTGTGGGTTTCACATTGACTTCTGCAGTTATTTCATGTGCTGTTGATGTCTGTTAGCACTGACAACTCTATGCAAATGCCACTTCTCTCAGTCATTACATTGTCTGTGGTGAAAGATAATGCCTGAAATTTGGTATTCTTGGCACACTCTTGACTCTGTGAATCTTGTTGTTGCTGTTGTGGTCTTCAGTCCTGAGACTGGTTTGATGCAGCTCTCCATGCTACTCTATCCTGTGCAAGCTTCTTCATCTCCCAGTACTTACTGCAACCTACGTCCTTCTGAATCTGCTTAGTGTATTCATCTCTTGGTCTCCCTCTATGATTTTTACCCTCCATACTGCCCTCCAATGCTAAATTTGTGATCCCTTGATGCCTCAGAACATGTCCTACCAACCGGCCCCTTCTTCTTGTCAAGTTGTGCCACAAACTCCTCTTCTCCCCAATTATATTCATTACCTCCTCATTAGTTATGTGATCTACCCATCTAATCTTCAGCATTCTTCTGTAGCACCACATTTCAAAAGCTTCTATTCTCTTCTTGTCCAAACTATTTATCGACCATGTTTCACTTCCATACGTGGCTACACACCATACAAAAACTTTCAGAAACGACTTCCTCACACTTAAATCTATACTCGATGTTAACAAATTTCTCTTCTTCAGAAATGCTTTTCTTGCCATTGCCAGTCTACATTTTATACCCTCTCTACTTCGACCATCATCAGTTATTTTGCTCCCCAAATAGCAAAACTCATTTACTACTTTAAGTGTTTCATTCCCTAATCTAATTCCCTCAGCATCACCCGACTTAATTCGACTACATTCCACTATCCTTGTTTTGCTTTTGTTGGAGTTCATCTTATATCTTCCTTTCAAGACACTGTCCATTCCATTCAACTGCTCTTCGAGGTCCTTTGCTGTCTCTGAAAGAATTACAATGTCATTGGCGAACCTCAAAGTTTTTATTTCTTCTTCATGGATTTTAATACCTACTCCGAATTTTTCTTTTGTTTCCTTCACTGCTTCCTCAATATACAGATTGAATAACATCGGGGAGAGGCTACAGCCCTGTCTCACTCCATTCCCAACCGCTGCTTCCCTTTCATGTCCCTCGACTCTTATAACTGCCATCTGGTTTCTGTACAAGTTGTAAATAGCCTTTCGCTCCCTGTATTTTACCCCTGCCACCTTTAGAATTTGAAAGAGAGTATTCCAGGCAACATTGTCAAAAGCTTTCTCTAAGTCTACAAATGCTAGAAATGTAGGTTTGTCTTTCCTTAATCTTTCTACTATGATAAGTTGTAAGGTCAGTATTTCCTCACGTGTTCCAATATTTCTACGGAATCCAAACTGATCTTCCCCAAGGTTGGCTTCTACTAGTTTTTCCATTCGTCTGTAAAGAATTCGCGTTAGTATTTTGCAGCTGTGACTTATTAAACTGATTGTTCGGTAATTTTCACATCTGTCAACACCTGCTTATTTGGGATTGGAATTATTATATTCTTCTTGAAGTCTGTGGGTATTTCGCCTGTCTCATACATCTTGCTCACCAGATGGTAGAGTTTTGTCAGGACTGGCTCTCCCAAGTTCGTCAGTAGTTCTAAAGGAATGTTGTCTACTCCCGGGGCCTTGTTTCGACTCAGGTCTTTCAGTGCTCTGTCAAACTCTTCACGCAGTATTGTATCTCCCATTTCGTCTTCATCTACATTCTCTTCCATTTCCAGAATATTGTTCTCAAGTACGTCACCCTTGTATAGACCCTCTATATACTCCTTCCACCTTTCTGCTTTCCCTTCTTTGCTTAGAACTGGGTTTCCATCTGAGCTCTTGATATTCACATAAGTGGTTCTCTTTTCTCCAAAGGTCTCTTTAATTTTCCTGTAGGCAGTATCTATCTTACCCCTAGTGATATAAGCCTCTACATCCTTACATTTGTCCTCTAGCCATCCCTGCTTAGCCATTTTGCACTTCCTGTTGATCTCATTTTTGAGACGTTTATATTCCTTTTTGCCGGCTTCATTTACTGCATTTTTATATTTTCTCCTTCATCAATTAAATTCAGTATTTCTTCTGTTACCCAAGGATTTCTATTAGCCCTCGTCTTTTTACCTACTTCATCCTCTGCTGCCTTCACTACTTCATACCTCAGAGCTACCCATTCTTCTTCTACTGTATTTGTTTCTCCCATTTGTGACAATTGTTCCCTTATGCTCTCCCTGAAACTCTGAACAATCAGTTTGTCCAGATCCCATTTCCTTAAATTCCCACCTTTTTGCAGTTTCTTCAGTTTTAATCTACAGGTCATAACCAATAGATTGTGGTCATAGTCCACATCTGCTCCTGGAAATGTCTTACAATTTAATACCTGGTTCCTAAATCTCTGTCTTACCATTATATAATCTATCTGATACCTTCTAGTATTTCCAGGATTCTTCCATGTGTACAACCTTCCTTTATGATTCTTGAACCAAGTGTTAGCTATGATTAAGTTATGCTCTGTGCAAAATTCTACCAGGTGGCTTCCTCTTTCATTTCTTGCCCCCCAGTCCATATTCACCTACTATGTTTCCTTCTCTCCCTTTTCCTACTGTCGAATTCCAGTCACCCATGACTATTAAATTTTTGTCTCCCTTCAGTACCTGAATAATTTCTTTTATCTCATCATACATTTCATCAATTTCTTCATCATCTGCAGAGCTAGTTGGCATATAAACTTGTACTATTGTAGTAGGTGTGGGCTTCGTGTCTATCTTGGCGACAATAATGCGTTCACTATGCTGTTTACAGTAGCTTACTCACACTCCTATTTTTTTTTATTCATTATTAAACCTACTCCTGCATTACCCCTATTTGGTTTTGTATTTATAACCCTGTATTCACCTGACCAAAAGTCTTGTTCCTCCTGCCGCCGAACTTCACTGATTCCCACTATATCTAACTTTAACCTATCCATTTCCCTTTTTAAGGTTTCTAACCTACCTGCCCTATTAAGGGATCTGACATTCCACGCACCGATCTGCAGAACGCCAGTTTCCTTTCTCCTGATAACGACGTCCTCTTGAGTAGTCCCCGCCCGGAGAAAAATTACGGCTATAGTTTCCCCTTGCTTTCAGCCGTTTGCAGTACCAGCACAGCAAGGACGCTTTGGTTAGGGTTACAAGGCCAGATCAGTCAATCATCCAGACTGTTGCCCCTGCAACTACTGAAAAGGCTGTTGCCCCTCTTCAGGAACCACATGTTTGTCTGGCCTCTCAACAGATACCCCTCCGTTGTGGTTGCACCTACCGTATGGCCATCTGTATCGCTGAGGCACGCAAGCCTCCCCACCAATGGCAAGGTCCATGGTACGTGGGGGGGGGGTTCTGTGAATCTTGGAATATTGAATTCCTTAATGATTTCTGAAATGGAATGCCTAACCTACTGTTCTGCATTAAGAGTCTGTTAATTCCCATTGTGTGGCCATAGTCATGTTGGAAGTTTTTCCACATAAATCACATAAGTACAAATGACAGCTCTGCTAATGCACTGCCCTCTTGTACCTTGTGTACATAATACTACTACCATCTGTATATACACTTATACCTTATGTATGCAGTACTACCACCATATGTATATGTGCTTATCGCTATTAGATTAGATTAGATTAATACTTGTTCCCTAGATCATGAATACAACGCTTCGTAATGATGTGGAACATGTTGCTTAATAAAAGATGTCTGTACAAGATATTACATTACACAAAATATTGCACGACACTAATGTCTTTTTTTTTTCCCCTTAATTTATATCTAAAAATTCAGCCAATGAGTAGAAGGAGTTGTCATCTAGAAATTCTTTTAACTTATTTTTAAATGTTAGTTGGCTATCTGTCAGGCTTTTGATGCTGTTTCATAGGTGACCAAAGACTTTTGTGGCAGCATAATTTACCCCTTTCTGTGCCAAAGTCAGATTTAACCCTGCATTGTGAAGATCATCCTTTCTCCTGGTGTTATAGCTATGCACACTGCTATTACTTTTGAACTGGGCTGGATTATTAACAACAAATTTCATAAGTGAATATATATACTGTGAGGTTACTGTGAGGATCCCTAGATCCTTAAATAGATGTCTGCAGGATGACCGTGGGTGGGCTCCAGCAATTATTCTGATTACACGTTTTTGGGCAATGAATACTTTTCTACTCAACGATGAATTACCCCAGAATATGATGCCATACGAAAGCAGTGAATGAAAGTAGGCATAGTAAGCTAATTTACTGAGATTCTTATCACCAAAATTTGCAATAACCTTAATAGCATACGTAGCTGAACTCAGACGTTTCAGCTGACCATCAATGTGTTGCTTCCAGTTTAACCTCTCATCAATGGAAACACCTAAAAATTTTGAAAATTCTACCTTAGCTACAGATTTCTGTTCAAAGTCTATATTTATTACTGGAGTTGTGCCATTTACTGTACAGAACTGTATATACTGTGTTTTATCAAAATTTAAAGAGAGTCCGTTTGCTGAGAACCACTGAATAATTTTGTGAAAAACATCATTTACAATTACATCACTTAGTTCTTAGTTTTTGGATGTTATTACTATACTTGTATCATCAGCAAAAAGAACTAACTTTGCGTATTCATCAATGTGGAATGGTAAGTCATTAATGTATATCAAGAACAGTAAAGGACCTAAGACCGAACCCTGTGGGACCCCGTACTTGATAGCCCCCCAGTTTGAGGAATCAGCTGTTGTTTTAACATTACTTGAACCACTTATTTCAACTTTCTGCATTCTTCCAGTTAAGTATGAATTAAACCATTTGTGCACTGCCCCCCTCAAACCATAATGATTTAGCTTATCTAAAAGAATTCCATGATTTACACAATCAAAGGCCTTTGAGAGATCACAAAAAATACCAATGGGTGATGTCCGGTTATTCAGAGCATTTAATATTTGATCAGTGAAAGCGTATATAGCATTTTCTGTTGAAAAGCCTTTCTGAAAACCGAACTGACATTTTGTTAGTACTTTATTTTTACAAATATGGGAGGCTACTCTTGAATACATTAATTTCTCATGGCTTTAGTCAGCAAAGTGTATGCAAATCTTCTGCATACTGAGTGCTTGTCACTGAGTACCCTCTGAAACAAACAGTAATTGCACATTGAGTGCTTGCCACTGAGTACACTCTGTAACACATAGTAACATTAGCTATCTAAAAAAGTAAACTCATATAAGTAATACCTCTGTAGATATTTATGTCACTCACACAGCAGTAGATGAGTTTTAGTATTTGGGCAGCAAAATAACTGATGATGGTGGAAGCAGAGAGGATACAAAATGCAAACTGGCAACAGAAATAAAAATGTTTACGAAAAAAAAGAAATTTGTTAATGTTGAACATAAATGTAAGTGACAGGAATGGCGGATTTTGTCTCAAGTGTTGCCTTCTATGGAAATGAAATATGAAAAATAAACACTTTAGACAAGAAGAGAATACAGGTTTTTGAAATGTGATACCACAGAAGAATGCAGCAGATTAGTTGGGTAGATTATATGACTATTGCAGAGTCCTGAAACAAAATGGGGGGTGGGGGGCGCGGGTGGAAATTTAAGGCTCAATTTGACTAAAAGAAGGACTGATTTATATACTTTAGGATCAAGGAGACCACTCACCAAAAAACAGAAGCATTAAGTTGATGATTGGCACACACGAAGCAAAGAAAACTTGCTAGCTTTTGGAGTTACCCTTTGATGAGCTACAGTGGAATACACACACACAAACACACACACACACACATATGCCTGTGCCTTGTATGGTGTCAGCTGAACAATGGTGTCATTACTATTTTTTGGCAAGTGGACTGGTTGTAGTGGGGGCTGTGTCGGGAGGGTGGGTTGAGGGAGAAAGAGTTGGGAGGCAGGGAGTGGGACTGCACGGAGGCTGTCTAGGGCCTCAGAAGGGGGAGAGGGGGGGCGGGGGTTATCGGTATGGAATGCAGGAAGGAGGGGTGACATGTACAAGGGTTAGGAAGGTGATGTACAGTTTTCAGAGCTGGTGGAGAGTGGGACAAGATGAAGGTAAAGTGGGGATGTGAATTGAGAAAAGGTGACAGAAGAGAGGAAGGGGAAACTGTTGGGTGGATGGAATGGAGCAGTAGGTTATCAGAGACTGAGCAAAAAAATGTGTTGCAAGAATTACTCCCATCTGCAAAGTTTAGAGGGCCTGGTGGTGGAGGGAAGAATCCAAGTGGCCCAGGTTGGAAAGCAGCCATTGAAATTGAGGATGCTGTGCTGAGTGCTGCAAGTTGTGCCATTGGGTGGTCAGCTTTGTTCTTGGCAACATTGTGGTGCTGGCCATTCATCCTGGGAACAGCTGGTTGGTAATTACATCAATGTGAAAAGCTGTGCAGTGTTTGCAGCAGAGTTGGTGGTTGACTTGGCTCCTTTCACAGGATATGGTCCCTGTGGCAAGGGATTAGGAGTGGCAGTGGCATAGTGGTGGACTAGGGTATGTGTAGGTTGAGTGGGCAATAGCATACCACTTTAGGAGGGGTGGGAATGGTCTAGGGTCAGATGTCCTTCATTTCAGGGCATGATGAAAGATAATCAAAGCTCTGGCGAAGGATATGGTTTCACTCCTTTGTAATCGATTGTTGAGAGCAGGGGGAGAATTTCACATGTGTGAAGATATAGCATAGGAAATCTGTTTGTGAGCTAGGTCTGGGAGGGTAGCGCCTGACTGTGAAGGCCTTTATGAGACCTTCAACATACTAGGAAAGGGAGTTCTTGTCACTGCAGATACATCGTCCAGGAGTGCATAGGCTGTATGGAAGGGATACTTCGGACTGGTTAGTTAGTTACGTGTTCCATTGATCAATAGCACAGAAAAACCATTATGATGTGGAATGTGTCAAGGTATGATTTCAATTTGTTTTTGAAACTATTACTGCTGTCTGTCAGACATTTTATTTCATCTGGTAATTTATCAAAAAGTTTTATAGAAGCATATTTTACCCCTTTCTCTGCCAAAGATAGGTTAAGTAAAGGATAGTGCAGGTCTTTCTTTTTACTGGTATTGTAATCATAAATGTCACTGTTGGTTTTAAACTGGTCCATGTTGTTGAGAAAAAATTTCATTACTGAGTCAATGTACCGTGAAGCAGTTGTAAGAATTCCTAACCTTTTAAACAGATGCCTACAAGATGTGTGACTATGAAACCCACACATTATTCTAACTACTTTCTTTTGAGCAGTGAATACCTTTTGTCTATGTGTTGAGTTGCCCCATAAAATTATTCCGTATGACATCAGAGAGTGGAAATATGCAAAGTATGTTAGCTTACTAATTTTTACATCCTCAGAATTGGCAATTATTCTGATTGCAAAAGTTTCTGAACCTAGTCACTTTAGGAGATCCAAAATATGACTTTTCCAAATAAGATTCTCATCTATATGTACACCCAAAAACTTAGTATGCTCTACCCTAGCTACTGACTTCTTTTGATGTGTTATGTTTGTTGAAGGAATTATACTTTTTGCAGCAGCAGTGGAAAGGATGGCAGCTGTCAAAATGCAGATACTGTTGGTAGTTAGTGGGTTTAATGTGAACAGAGGTGTGGGTGGAGTCATCAGGGAGGTATAGGTCAACAACGTCCACATAGGTGGCATGTTGGGTTGAAGAGGACCAGATGAGGTGGATGAGAGAGGAGATGAGGTAGCAAATAAATGAGGTAGGGTGTCTTGATCCTGAGTCCATATCATGAAGATGTCAGCAATGAACCTGAATCAGGCTGTGGTTGGCAGTTTTCAGAGGCTAGGAAGGCTTCCTCTAGATGGCCCACAAACATGTTCAAATAACAGCCTGTCATATGGGTGCCCACAGCTGTGCCACAGATATGTTTGTGTATGTTCTCTTCAGAGTAAAAGTAGTTGTGAGTCAGGATAAGGGTAAGGTGTATAAGGAATGAAGTCTGAAAGATTTTGGGAGAAAAAACATTTGATAGAAGACAATTGTGAAGCATCAAGGAATCATCAATTGGGTAATGGAGGGGAGATGGGGAGTGATTAAAATTTGTAAAGGCAGACCAAGGTTTGAGTACTGTAAGCAGGTTCTAGCTTAAGTAGAGTGTAGTAGTTATGTAGAGATAAAGAGTCTTGCACAGGATAGACTATCATGGAGAAATGTATCAAACCACTCTTTGGACTGAAGACCACAACAACCACTTGCCACTCACTTTCCTCAAATCACACTATCATTAATGGAATGCTAATTTCTAATCTTCCTGTGGTATGTATTCATAGTACTCTTTATGAGATGTATCTATAAAGCTTATACAATGTAGTACTGAATCTGCCTTAGAATAAGTCACATTTGTGAACTCATCTTTAATAAAGCCAAACTGTGTGAATTGTTTCATCAAGGGAAATGGGTGGACCTGTCAATGAGGACAGTGCAGTACCATGTTGTGCAGCGATATGAGAGAGAAAGATTTATTCAGGTACTCAGTGCAAGTGGTAATTCACTGCTGGCACTTCTATATTATAGTTCTTCTCATTGTATAGGAAATAAGGATACTATGGGAATCTTGAAGAAAGTAATTTACGGACATAGCAAGATTAATTGCTGGGCAAAGACCTTCTTCGTAGTTTACCATATATTATTATCTTCAACTCTTACAGCCATGTTGCTCCTGCAGGTTTTGTACTTTCATCTTCTCCCTCCATTAGGGAGGCATCTGCGTATTTTACTTCTACCACCATTTGCGTGACTCATGTCTTGTCCATCTCCATCATTATTTAGTTTGACAATCGCTGTTGTGACTCAAGATGGAAACTTTGATTGGACATCTTAGAGACATGTATATTTATGAGTAATAGAATTAGTCATAATTTCGGTGTTGAAGAGAAAGTGCTCCTGTTGACATGACAAGTGAAACAGCTCTACATGTTACATGAACTGGATGTCATTAGACATCATATTGGTCATTGACATGGCACTTGAATGTAGGTTGGATAGGAAGCATGATACCAAGTAATTTATTTACAGCGAGAACTAGGTTGCTGACATATGGGACACTCAAATCTTTAGGCCTTAGGCAAGGCTTTTCACATCCCACCATATTGAGATTCTACTGTTAGTACTATGATTTTGGGACTGTCCCGGCCATCAGAGCAACTCATAAGAGTGTCAGGGGCACAGAGGTTAGTTAGAGAGAAGACATCATCTTACAATATTAAGTGTGCACTGTTTTATATGCTGTGAAATGAAGCCAGGGTACATTAATGTTGCATCTCTGCTTTACTTATCACAATTTTGGATGTTGTTAAAGGGAAGACATCAGGGCTTTCTGGCACACCCCTATGTGTTACTCTTGATAGGTTATGCTCCTCCCTCCTATTTGCAGATCCATGTCTTTTCTGCTAAGATTACTGATGAAGTGGATATTGTGTCAATGTGGGGCTGATGTGATACTATGAGTTGTGTTTAGAGTGATGCTGTGATATTGGATGTATACACACATTCTCTGCCACAACACTTACATTCATAAAGGAGTTTATAATTAAACTTTTGCTACTTGAGCCAGTACAGATGGAGAACCATTTATCTTATGGGTACCCAACCTTACAGTAATGATTTTCAGACTGTGTGCTGCAGGATTTGTATTGTTAACAATGTTAGTGTCAGACTTGCTATCAGGTGCCATATTAGGTGCCGGTAGTGGTATGGTTGATGTAAGGTAGAAACACAAGCATCAGTGTGCATTACAGTTGCAGACAGTTGACATGAGTCTGGACAAGGCGAATAGGTCTTTAATCATAAAGCTGTTTTATCAAAATAACAACTATAGTGCTACTGCTCTTTGTGAGCATCAACGAATTTAAGAAACACCTCTGCACCCAGGTTGAAGAATGTGATTCAGAAGTTTGAATTAACTGACAATTTAGGAATTGCTCTGGGAGAGACTGATGGCCAATTGCTCCACAAATTGTAGGAGCTACTGTTGTCACAGTTCAGAATGCTGGATGTAACGTATGACCTTCAAGCAGTGCACAAGCTACTTTTGAAAGTGTAACATTTCATTGTCCACTGTTCGAAAAGTGCTACAAACAATTGTGAAATGGTATCTCTAGTGCAGTTCCATGCTGGATGCAGATGGTTATCACATTAGGCAAAGTTTGCATCGTGGTATGGAATTAACAAATATTACCCCCTCATATGGAAATTAAAATGTGATTCTTTCAATGCTGTATTCATCATTTCTCTTCCACATGTTGTTACAAATGCTTCCACAAAGTTTTATTGTCTTACTATCACTCGTTTTTCATGGATTCCTCTCAAGTTAAATCATAACCACCATGTATAATGCTTATCTGCATCTTTCACAACACCAGCTGTACCTGCTGTCATCATTCACGTTCAAAGTTGTTATTACTATGCTGTGGAGGATATAGGCATTTGATAAATGCCACATACTGACACATTTGTCTTTTTCATTTTGTGGAAATGAAGTTAGCAACATTCTCTATTGTCATCCACTATACACAATTTGTTAGAAATTTGTATTGCGGTTGCTTTGTCTCCGTAAGTTATCTACTCCTATTAGAGACAGTGATGTGGTGGTTTTTCCACATATGACCACAATGACTAATATCAATTTCTTTCCTGCTGAATCTGTACGGCTAAACTATATATGTGCTGTATACCATTTTTACCATGCCCTGGTTGGGGTTTTCATGGACAAGGGAGGTGAGAAGTTGGTTTACACTTCAACTTATTTCACTGTTGTCCCAGTCGTTCTGTCATGCACTCACCTTCCCATTTAGGAATTGGCCTTGTTTGTTATTTTTTTCCATGATCTTTTCAACTTTTGTCAAGTTTCCTTGACACAGCAAGTAAGGGACAGCAAAACATCTTATCGTATTGTTTGATGGATAAATCCTGAGGATCAACAGAAAAAACAGCAGTTCTGTGATACCAGAGTCTCGAAATGAAATGTTGTTATGCACTTTTAATAAATTTATCAAACACAAAATATCTAATCTTGACTGTTGTGACCAAGTGCTGTCAAAACTGAAAGCTAACATACATTTTTACTTAAGCTGGCTTAACAGTCTCTGTTAAGATATTCATCTATAGAGTAGAAGGAGTTGCCCATCAAAAAGTCTTTCAAACTCTGTTGAAATCGTGCTTTATCTGAAACAAAGTTTTTGATGGTTGCTGGCAATTTATTGAAAATGTGTGTTGCTGAATATTGGACCACTTTTTGGTCTAAGGTGAGTGATTTTAAGTCTTTATGTAGATTGTTCTTATTCCTAGTATTGAAACTATGTATTAAGCTATTGGTTGGAAATAGAGATGTATTACTTGCAACAAATTTCATTGAGGAATAAATATACTGAGAAGCAGTGGTCAGAATACAGAGCTCCTTGAACAGGTTTCTATATGATGTTCTTGAATTTACACCACATATGATACTTATCACATGCTTTTGAACCCCAAAACCTTTTTCTCGGTTTGATGGGTTTCCCCAGAATATGATCCCATATGACATACTAGAATGAAAGTAAGCAAAGTATGCAAGTTTTTTTATTTTATTTTATGTCACCTACATCTGACATCATTCTCACTGCAAATACAGACTTGTTTAGGCACTTAAGCAATTCTGTGGTACGCCCTTCCCAACTGAATTTATTATCGAGTTGTAATCCCAGAAATTTAAGACTTTCAACCTCTTCGATTTGCATGTCTTCATATGTTGTACACATGCTGGAAGGAAATCTCTTACAGGTTCTGAACAGCATACAGTGGGTCTTATCAAAGTTTAATGACAGTGAGTTAGCTTTAAACCACTTATTAATGTCAGTGAAAATTTGATTAGCAGCTATTTCCAAATCTGTACTTGACTTGCTACTTTGCAATGTGTCTATCATATGCATACAAAACAAACTTAGCATCTGGCAATGTAATGGATGAGAGGTCATTAATGCACACAAGAAAAAGCAACACTTGTCACAAAGCCTATGACAGCCATGAAAATGTCATTGTGGTATGTCCTCAGCACATGCAGTGGTAGCTTTTAGATAGCTGTGTGTGTGTGTGTGTGTGTGTGTGTGTGTGTGTGTGTGTGAGCTTGTGAGCTCATACCTTTACACACACAGTATTGTGCATAATACTGCCTACTTTGTAAAGAAATAATAAACAACCAGTTGCATAAAGGAAATTTAATTTCTAAACATACATGTGCACTCTTAAAAGGTCAGTTTTCCTTACATGGAAATCCTATAGCTAAATTAAAAAAAGTTTTCAGACACATAGTCACAGAATATTTTGAAGACCTTTTGGAAAAAAAAAAAACATAACTGGTACAACATATTCATATGTTTGAAAACAGAATAGACAGCTTAGTATTTTATCCATCTTCAGTAACTGTAGTTGTATGTAACAAAATAATAAGCAACCAGCAACATAAAAGAAATTTAATTTATTTACCAGTTTTGGGCACTTAGTGCCCTTCTTCAGAAGGTTATACCTATTGCATTATTTGTGAGTTTCAACAAGAAGAGACATACAGCAAAATGCCATATTTTTTAGGACCAATGCACAAACAAAGAGTTTGTGAGTCATCCATTTCATACATAATTTTCTAAGAGTCTTCCTGTGAATCTCAGCCTACCACCTATATTACCTACAAAATTTATTTTGTGTGGTCATTCCACTCTATGTCACACTGGATGGTTACTCTTATGTATTTTGCAATGGTTACAATTTCCAGTGATTTGTCACCAATAATATAATCATATAAGAGTGGCATTCTTCACTTACTTAGGCACTGTGTGTCACATTTATTTACATTCCATGTCAACTGCCAGTCCCTGCACGAAACATCAATCCTTTGCCAGTTTTCCTGCAGTTCTTTACAGACTTCTGACATTGATACCTTCTTACAGACAACTGCATAATCTTCAAACAGCCTCATGGGAGCTTCTAACATTACACACAAGCACATTTATATACACAGACAGAAAAAAATCACAAAACCAAGAACAAGTTGTACAATGTAAATTAAATTTGGTATGCATACTTCTACACCTGAAAAATGATACCATTTGAAATTCATGCCAGTTGCATAAGAGTGACACTAAGAGTGCCAGTATGAGAATGCAAATAAGGTTAGCTTTAAATACATGCTGTAACAATCATTAGCATTAGTTACCTCCGAAATTGGGCATGTTGAGTTGATGTTAGTCAAGAATGCCTTTAAGGCAACAAAGATGTCATTATCAACAACTCACGGAGTTTGAATGAGGTCATGTAACAGAGCTACAAGAAGTTGAATGTTCCTTCTGCAATATTGCAGAAATACTTGGCAGGAATATCACCACTGTGCATGATTGCTGACAGTGGTGGTCACGAGAATGTACAGTCACAAGAAGATTGGACTCCTGATGACCACGTGGCATTACCAAGAGCGAAGACTTCGTGTTCAGCATTTGGCTCTGGTGCCTCATACTGCATCTGCAGCAACAGTTTAAGCAGCAGTAGGCACCACAATGATTCAATAAACTGTTGCAAATTGGTTCCTTCAAGGACAGCTCCTAGCCAGAAGCCATGTTGCATGCATCCCACTGATACCAAACCTGTGCCATTTGCAAATTCAGTGGTGTCAAGCAAGAGCTCATTGGAGGACAGGGTAGAGGCCTGTTGTGTTTTCTGATTAAAGCTAGTTCTACCTAGGAGGGAACGATCTATTGAGGGAACGATCTATTGATACATATTCAGCATGGTTTCAGAAAACATCATTCTTGTGCAACGCAGCTAGGTCTTTATTCACACAAAGTAATGGCCGCTATTGACAGGGGATCTCAAGTTGATTCCGTATTTCTAGATTTCCGGAAAGCTTTTGACACTGTTCCTCACAAGCGACTTCTAATCAAACTGCGGGCCTATGGGGTTTCGTCTCAGTTGTGCAACTGGATTCGTGATTTCCTGTTAGGAAGGTCGCAGTTCGTAGTAATAGACGGCAAATCATCGAGTAAAACTGAAGTGATATCAGGTGTTCCCCAGGGAAGCTTCCTGGGACTTCTTCTGTTCCTGATCTATATAAATGACCTGGGTGACAATCTGAGCAGTTCTCTTAGGTTGTTCGCAGATGATGCTGTAATTTACCATCTAGTAAGGTCATCCGAAGACCAGTATCAGTAGCAAAGCGATTTAGAAAAGATTGCTGTATGGTGTGACAGGTGGCAGTTGATGCTAAATAACGATTTCCAAAAGAAATCCATTGGAATTCGATTACTCGATAAATAGTACAGTTCTCAAGGCTGTCAATTCAACTAAGTACCTGGGTGTTAAAATTACAAACAACTTCAGTTGGAAAGACCACATAGATAATATTGTGGGGAAGGCGAGCCAAAGGTTGTGTTTCATTGGCAGGACACTTAGAAGATGCAACAAGTCCACTAAAGAGACAGCTTACACTACACTTGTTCGTCCTCTGTTAGAATATTGCTGCGCTGTGTGGAATCCTTACCAGGTGGGATTGACGGAGGACATCGAAAGGGTGCAAAAAAAGGGCAGCTCGTTTTGTATTATCACATAATAGGGGAGAGGGTGTGGCAGATATGATACGCAAGTTGGGATGGAAGTCATTAAAGCAAAGAAGTTTTTCGTCGCGACGAGATCTATTTACGAAATTTCAGTCACCAACTTTCTCTTCCGAATGTGAAAATATTTTGTTGAACCCTATGTAGGTTGGGTTCAACAAAATATAGGTAGGAATGATCATCAAAATAAAATAAGAGAAATCAGAGCTTGAACAGAAAGGTTTAGGTGTTCGTTTTTCCCGCGCGCTGTTCGGGAGTGGAATGGTAGAGAGATAGTATGATTGTGGTTCGATGAACCCTCTGCCCAGCACTTAAATGTGAATTGCAGAGTAATCATGTAGATGTAGATGTAGATGGAGCCAGTGATGGCCATGTTTTGGTTAGGAGGCCAGATGAGGGCCTGCAGCCAGACAGTCTGTATGCTGGACACACGGGATATACACCTGGAGTTATGGTCTATGGTGTGATTTTGTATGACAGTAGGAACACTCTCATGGTTATCCCACACACGCTGACTGCAAATTTGTATGTCCATCTGATGATTCAACATGTTGTGCAGCCATTCATGAACAGCGTTCCAGGGGGTATTTTCCAACAGAATAATGGTCTCCCACATACCACTATTTTAACCCAACATGCTCTACAGAGTGTAGTCATGTTGCCTTGGCCTCCTCGATCACCAGATCTGTCAAACATATATGGGATATCATTGGACAACAACTCCAGTATCATCCACAAACGACATTAACCGTACCTGTATTGACTGACCAAGTGCAACAGGCACAGAACTCCAGTTCACCCACAGACATCCTATGCATATAAATCACAATACATGTACATATGCATACTTACATTCAGCATTTTGTCGTTTATATCAGTTATTAGTGTACAGGCATTTCACATTTGCTACGGCTTATCTCACACTTACATTAGCCTCTGATCTTGCAATGTTAATCACTTAAATATGTTATCTATGCAAATGTATGTCTGTAATTTCATTACTCTACATTATTTTTTGGTGTTGGGATTTTTTCTATCGGCCGGCCGCGGTGGTCTCGCGGTTCTAGGCCCGCAGTCCGGAACCGTGCGACTGCTACGGTCGTAGGTTCGAATCCTGCCTCAGGCATGGATGTGTGTGATGTCCTTAGGTTAGTTAGGTTTAAGTAGTTCTAGGGGACTAATGACCACAGCAGTTGAGTCCCATAGTGCTCAGAGCCATTTTTTCTATCAGTGTACACAGTACATGTAATAGACCCATCACACTTCTCTGGGGTACTCCTGAAATTATTTTTAAATCTGTCAATTTTGTTGTGGTTAGAATGTCATGTTGAGTTCAGTCTGCAAGGAAGTTCTGATTATAGTCACAAATCTGTTCCAAGTAAGCCCCTATGTTGTTCATTAAACAACAGTGTGGAAATGTCAGATGCCTTTCTGAAGTCAAGGAACATGGCATCAACCTGGACATTGTTGTCAACTGCACTCTGGATTTTGGGGATGAATGGTAGAACAAACTGAGTTTTACAGGATCTCTATGGCAAATAATTCACTATTAACAGGTCAATTCCTTGAATTATCTTTACAGCCTTTTGCCCCCTTGTCATCTGTAATCTTGCTAAACCAAATTGCACTTTTTGCATTCATGTCTGCTATTATCACTAAACTTTTGCTGTGAGCATAGCTATCTGCTTTTCTGACTTTTTTTAATGTATGATTTATGCAAGCGTTTATGAAAAGTATAGAAAAAGCATTATCAGAGGGAAGATAGGCTTGAAGCTAACAACCACCACAATTTTACAAGTTTATATTCCAATTAATTCCAAGGATGATTAAGAAACTGAAAGAACGTATGTCAAATAAAAGAATTAAGGGAGAGAAAAATTTATTTGTGATAGGGGACTGGGATTTGATAGTGGGAAAAGGAAGAGACCTGGAGACCTGGAGACACAGAGCTGCTTCAGATAGATTACATAATGTAAGACAGAGATTTCAAAACCAGATTTTAAACAGCAAGACATTTCCAGGGGCAGACACCAACCATAATTTGTTGGTTATGGACTGCAGATTGAAACTGAAGAGATTGCAAATACCTAGAAACTTAAAGAGATGGGATCAGGACAAACTGAAAGAAGCAGCAATAGTTGAGAGTTTCTGAAGAAGCATCAGACAACAATTGACAAACAGGGGAAATGAATAAAACATAAGACAAATGGGAAACAGGGGAAATGAATAAAATAAAAGATGAATGGATAGCTCTGGAAGACATAATAGTGAAGGCAGCATGGTATCAAATAGGCAAAAAAACAAAACCCACTAGATATCCTTGGATAATGCAGAAGAGCTTCTGTGAAGTTTGGAAGGTAGGAGATGAGGTACTGGCAGAACTGAAGCTGTGAGGACAGGTTGTGAGTCATGCTCAGGTAGCTCAGACAGTAGAGCACTTGCCCGCAAAAGGCAAAGGTCCCTAGTTTGAGTCTCGGCCCAGCACACAGTTTTAATCTGCCAGGAAGTTTCATATTGAATATAATTGACAAAAGGAGAAAGTGTAAAAAGGCAGCAAATGAAGCTGGCAGAAGGGAATATAGGCATCTGAAAAATGAGATTGAGAGGAAGTGCAATATGCCAAAGCAGGAATGGCTAGGTGAGAAATACAAGGATCTAGAAGCAAGTATAAGTAGTGGGAAGATAAATACTGCCAACCAGAAAATTAAAGAGGCCTTTGGAGTAAAGAGAAGTAGCTGTATGGACATCAAGAGCTCAGATGGCAAAGAAGGGAGAGTTGAAAGGTGGTAGGAATATATAGAAGAGAGGCTATACAAGGGAAATCAACTTGAACACAATGCTATGAATAAGAAGAGAAAGTAGATAGAAGTGTTAAGAGGTACAATACAGTGAGGAGAGTTTGACAGAGCTGTGAAAGGCTTTAATCAAAACAGCACCCCTGCAGTAGATGATCTTCTCTCAGAGTTATTGAGATCCTTGAGAGAGCCAGTCATGACAAAATTATTGCATCTGGTGTTCAAGATAAATGAGACAGTCAGAATACTTTCAGGCTTCAAGAAGATTAAAATAATCCCAGTTCCAAAGGAGGCAGGTGATAACAGGTGTGAATATCATCAAACTATCAGTTTAATAAGTTGTGGCTGCAAAATACTGACACGAATTATTTACAAAAGTATAGAAAAACAGTGATCTGCAACTGGAGGGGAAGAGGCCCAGAGGAAGGCCAAGAGATAGATGGGTGAAGGGAGTGAAGGAATGTGTGACGAGAAGAGGAGAGAACTGGACGAAGGTGGAAGAGGGGGAATGGTGGAAAGACAGAACACGATGGAGAGGCTTGTGCTCCTGACAGACCCAGCCAATGGCTGGAAACTGTCCAAGATGATGATGATGATAGAAAAACAGGGAAGATCGGTTTGGGTTCCAGAGGAAAGTATGCATGTGAGGTGACACTGGTCCTACAGCTTACCTTAGAAGATAAACTGATGAAAGACAAAACTGTGTTTATAGCTTTTGTCAGTTTAGAGAAAGCTTTTAACAATATAGATTGGCACAGGCACTTTTAAATTCTGATGGTGCCAGAGATAAAACACAGAGAGTGAAAGATTATTTACAACTTGTACAGAAGCCAGACTGCATATGAAGAACATAGAAAAAAGCAGTGATTGAGAAGCAGGGCTGTAGCCTATCCCCAATGTTATTCAACCTGTACATTGAACAAGCAATCAAAGAAAACCAAGGCACATTTGGAAAGGGAATTAAAGTTCAAGGAAAAGATATAAAAGCTCTTTGGTTTGACAATGACATTGTAATTCTGTCAGAGACAGCAAAGGAGTTGGAAGAGCAGTCGAATGGAATGGATAGTGTTTTAAAAATAGGTTATGAGATGAACATCAACAAAAGTAATGGAATGTAGTTGAATTAAATCAGGTGATGCTGAAGGAAATAGGTTAGGAAATAAGACATTAAAATAGTAAATGAGTTTTGTTATTTGAGCAGCAAAATAACTGAGGACGGCTGAGGTATAGAGGGTGTAAGATGCAGACTGGCTATAGCACAAAAAGTGTTTTTGAACAAGTGGAATATGTTAACATTTATTATAAGTTTAAGTCTTTCCTGACATTGTAACTCTGTCAGAGACAGCAAAGGAGTTGGAAGAGCAGTCGAATGGAATGGATAGTGTTTTGAAAAGAGGTTATGAGATGAACATCAACAAAAGTAATGGAATGTAGTTGAATTAAATCAGGTGATGCTGAAGGAAATAGATTAGGAAATAAGACATTAAAATAGCAAATGAGTTTTGTTATTTGAGCAGCAAAATAACTGAGGATGACTGAGGTAGAGAGGGTGTAAGATGCAGACTGGCCATACCACAAAAAGTGTTTTTGAACAAGTGAAATATGTTAACATTTATTATAAGTTTAAGTATTTCCTGAAAATACAAAATGTGATCAAAAAGTAATGGGAAATTTTTAGTTTTGCTGGATTTATACATGTGGTTTTCAAGATTCTTTTTTATAATCTTGTTGGTGCACATGATCTTGATGTATGTTTGCATTTTTGGCTGTTTTAACTATTTAGTTTATTATTGACAGTCGACAAGGTTTTACCTGTTGGGTGAAGTTTTGCTTTCAAAAAAGATAATGCAAAGAATTTGCATTAAATTTTACTGAAAAAATGGAATGAAGTGGAGTGCCACATTCGAGACATTGACTGTGGCTTTTGGTGAATCTACTGTGAGTAAGATGAAGTTTGTGAATGATATAAGTGATTTGAAGAGGCTCAAGAAGACATTGAAAATGATGACTGCCCTGGATGTCATTGCACATAAATGACTGACAACTATGTGGAAGAAAAGAAGAAAATGGTCTGGAAAATCGTTGAATTACCATCAGAGAGGTTGTCGGTGATGTCAGCATGTCCTTGAGCTCATGGCAAGCATTTTTTTTTTTTTGGGGGGGGGGAGGGGGGGGGATGTTTTGGGCATGAAATAAATGGGTAGCAGCAAAGTTTGTTCTGAATTTGGTGAATTTCAACCAAAAATGACATTGCATAGACATTGCTCAGGAATCGCTAAATGAAGTCAACAATGATCCATCACTTCTAAAGCAGGTTATAACAGGTGATGAAACATGGGTATACAGGTATAACATTAAACAAAAGTCATACAATGTAAACTTTCACGGCCGGTATTGACTTCACTTAAAACTTCCGGGCTGATAGGCCGTGGTCGAAGTATAAAACTGTCTCCTAACGTTTCGTCTCCGACTGCGGGAGACATCATCGGAGGTAAAGCGGCGAACTGCGAAGAGGACTCGAGGAGGCGTTGATTATATAGGCAGTACAGAGGGCGCCACTGTCGATCACGTGGCGTCGGCTATGAGATTGTCTCTGGTAATGCCAACATTCACGATTGAAAGTAATCGATCGTCACGCTTGCGGTGCAACGCTGACATCCAAATTTTATCCAGTTTAACACCTTCGTCTTTCCTGTTAAAATTATTACGATGTTTATCAATCTCGATAGCCTCTCTATACAAGCGTGCATAATAATGCGAGGTTTTTGATATGACGCTCGTCTCGCTGAATTTTATTTCATGATCACCTTCCTGGTAAACATGTTCTGCTACGGCCGATTTATCCGTGTGACCTAGGCGGCAATTCCTCTTATGTTCGACAAGACGGGTGTTCACACTTCTCTTTGTGGTACCGATGTAAACTTGTCCACAACTACAAGGAATTTTATATACCCCCGGTGTAGCCAAAGGGTGCCGTGCATCTTTTGCCGACCTTAAGAATTCTTTTATTTTCCTAGTAGGTCTGAAAATAGTTTCCACCCCATACTTGCCTAAAACTTTCCCAATGCGATCTGTGACCTTGCTAATGAACGGAAGAAATACTTTGCCCCTGGATGACTGTTGTTCGTCGTGAAGAATGGCTTTTCTAGCAAGGATATAGATCGAGCACTTCGCTCTAGGCAGAGAATCAGGAGTAACGACGAACAACAGTCATCCAGGGGCAAAGTATTTCTTCCGTTCATTAGCAAGGTCACAGATCGCATTGGGAAAGTTTTAGGCAAGTATGGGGTGGAAACTATTTTCAGACCTACTAGGAAAATAAAAGAATTCTTAAGGTCGGCAAAAGATGCACGGCACCCTTTGGCTACACCGGGGGTATATAAAATTCCTTGTAGTTGTGGACAAGTTTACATCGGTACCACAAAGAGAAGTGTGAACACCCGTCTTGTCGAACATAAGAGGAATTGCCGCCTAGGTCACACGGATAAATCGGCCGTAGCGGAACATGTTTACCAGGAAGGTGATCATGAAATAAAATTCAGCGAGACGAGCGTCATATCAAAAACCTCGCATTATTATGCACGCTTGTATAGAGAGGCTATCGAGATTGATAAACATCGTAATAATTTTAACAGGAAAGACGAAGGTGTTAAACTGGATAAAATTTGGATGTCAGCGTTGCACCGCAAGCGTGACGATCGATTACTTTCAATCGTGAATGTTGGCATTACCAGAGACAATCTCATAGCCGACGCCACGTGATCGACAGTGGCGCCCTCTGTACTGCCTATATAATCAATGCCTCCTCGAGTCCTCTTCGCAGTTCGCCGCTTTACCTCCGATGATGTCTCCCGCAGTCGGAGACGAAACGTTAGGAGACAGTTTTATACTTCGACCACGGCCTATCAGCCCGGAAGTTTTAAGTGAAGGGAAATTAAACAAAAGGCCCAAGTGTACCAATGGAGACTGCCCGTTGAGCTGAGACCGAAACAAATTCACCAAGTTTGATCACATGTGAAAGTTCTTCTCACTATTTTCTTTGATTACAATGGGATAGCGCATCATGAATTCCTATGTTGTGGTCATATGGTCAACAAGGAATACTATGTTGAAGCTATGTGCAGCTTGTATGTAGCAATCAAAAGAAACAACCAGAATTATGGCTGGACTACTCGTGGAAATTGCGTCGTAGTAATGCTCCTGCTCGCACCTTAATGCTTGTTCATTGTTCTTTGTCAAAAAACAAAACCATTATGTTGCCTCAGTCACCATATTCACCAGACATGTCACCTTGTGATTTCTTTCTATCTCAGAATTAGAGAGAAACATGAAAGGAGGTTGTTTTGCCACCATTGAGATAAATACAGAATCACAGAAGTAGCTGAACATCATAATGAAAAGTGAGTTCTAGAAGTGCTTCCAGGATTGGAAAATGCACTGGCCCAATTATATTATATACATATGATGGGGATTACTTTCAAGAACACAAAGTTGATGTTGATGAATAAATAAAGAATTTTTAAGAAAAACAAAAATTCCTATTACTTTTTGATCACACCTCTGCAGTGTTGTACAGAAACATGAATGATAAGCAGTTCAAAAAAGAAGGGAATGGAAGCTTTCAGAAAATGGTACCAGATCAAATAACTGATGAGGAGGCACTGAACTCAATTGGAGAAATAAGAAATTTGTGGAAAAATGTTATGAAAAGGAAAGTTGCAACTCACCATATAGTGTAGATGCTGAAGACACATTTATGGAAAAACTTAACTCAAGGAAGGGATTAGTTTATAGGACACATTATGAGGCATTAATGGTCAGTTTTGTAATGGACAGGAGTGTGTCTATGGAGATAGACTGCAGTAGTTTTTCAGAGATGCAGAACTGGCACAGGATAGAGTAGCGTGCAGAGCTGCGTCAGATCAGTCTTCGGACTAAAGACGTTTACAAATGTCTGCTTGTGTCTGTGTGTGTGCGGATGGATATGTGTGTGTGTGCAAGTGTATACCTGTCCTTTTTTCCCCCAAGGTAGGTATTTCCGCTCCCGGGATTGGAATGACTCCTTACCCCCTCCCTTAAAACCCACATCCTTTCGTCTTTCCCTCTCCTTTCCTCTTTCCTGATGAAGCAACAGTTTGTTGCGAAAGCTTGAATTTTGTGTGTATGTTTGTGTTTGTTTGTGTGTCTGTCGACCTGCCAGCACTTTCGTTCGGTAAGCTATAATTAGAAATGTGTTCAAATGTAGCACAGTGGAGACAGGTTCCAGGATTCAGTTTTAATTTGTCCTTGGACTTGTACCAGGTCCCTCTACATGTTATGTAGATACAGATGTTCAGATATTTCAATCTTTTTGTGTAGTCCTGATCTGGATTTCAGAATCCTTTCAATATCTATAGATAGATTATTTATCATCAGGATCAGTCTGTCGCTGCCTTTGTTGTGAGGAAGGTGGCTGATTGACACTTTTCACACCCAACTGGTTATATTTTGAAGGGTGATGTATATGATCCTTTCATCTCTTCTTTATCTAGTTTCACATTTGTGTCTATATGTTTGTAAATAGGATCCACTGTTTCTAAATGTTGTCTAGTGTCTGACATCATTTGTGAATTCATGTCGTTTCATATATTTGTTTCATCCTTGTTCAGTCTGTTATAATATGCATCCAGTGTACTAATTGATAGATTTTCTGTTTGTTGATCCTGTTCCACAGTAATATTGCATGTGAGTTGTTTCTTGTTATTATTATGAGCTATATCCTCTGTTTCAACATTCAACATTTCAATAATCTGTCATTATTACTACTGTTATTCAGTTTTATTAGTGAGGACATAATATGTATGTTGCCTGTGTTATTTTCTGTCATTGTTATTTTTGTGGGTTGTACAGTTCACATTTCTGGGTCTGCATTCTTATCAATTTTCACTGCAGTCTTTTGCATGACTTGACCCTTTTAGAATCTATTTCAAGTTCCTTATTCATTATTTCATCTTCCAGTTCTTCAATTCTAGTAACAAGCTGGAACTGCAGCATAGCTGTTTCCTGATTTCTATGGTTTGTTTCATTGGTGTATGACCTTGATTAATTAGGTTTTTCATGTATTCAGATAGATGTAAGAAGGTGTCATTGATTTTGCAGATAAACATATTGATCTAACTGAATTTTCTTCTCATTGTCTTTCCTAGCCAAATGCAACTGCAGAAACATTGAGTGTGTTGCATATTCTTTGCTGTTTTTATTTGTACTTTTTGTAATAGTAACATGGTTTACGTCACATATGCCACCTATTTGGTTTTGCAGTGTTTCAGTGTTTGATTAAGATCGAGTCACATAAAGCATTTTGAAACCATAGTCCAGTAGCATATTCCCAAATTGTGCAATGACTTTGGAAACTTGGTGGAATCCATATCTAAGCTGATGCCCCATTTTGTAACTGAGTTTCATCTACATCTACAACTACTTAGATGAAACTTCCTGGCAGATTAAAACTGTGTGCCGGACCGAGACTTGAACTCGGGACTCTTATCTTTCGCAGGCAAGTGCTCCACCAACTGAGCTATGCAAGCACGACTACGTAAATATCCCACAAGCCACCATACAGTGCATATAGGATGGTACCCTGTACCTCTACATGTCATTACCTTTTCTGTTCCACTCGCTGATAGTCAGGGAAAAATGACTGTCTAGATGCCTCCGTATGAGCCGTGATTTCTTGTACCTTACCTTTATGGTCCTTATGCACAATACATGTTGGCGGCAGTAGAATCGCTTGTCAGTCAGCTTCAAATGCCAATTCTCTAAGTTTTCTCAATAGCTTTTCCTTAAAAGAATATTGCCTTTCCTCCAGGGACTCCTATTTGTGTTCCCGAAGCATCTCCATAACACTTATGCATAGTTTGAATCTACCTGTAACAAATCTAGAGCCCACCTCTGAACTGCTTTGATGTATTCATTCAGTCCAACCTGGTACAGATCCCAGACATTTGAACAGTGTCATATATGCAGTCTCCTTTACAGGCGAACCACTCTTTCCTAAAAATTCTCCCAATAAACCGAAGTCAACCATTCACCTTCCCTACCACAGTTCTCACACGCTCTTTCCACATGATATCGCTTCGCATCATTATGCGCAGGTATTTAAATGACTTGGCAGTGTCAAGCAGGTCACTAATAATACTGTATGTGAACATTACAGGTTTGATCTTCCTACTCATCCACATTAACTTACATTTATCCACACTTAGGGCTAGCTGCCATTCATCAGACCAACTGGAAATTGTGTCTAAGTTTTCTTGTATCTTCCCAGAGTCACTCAACTTCAACACCTTAATGTACACCACATCATCATCAGTTAACAACCACAGATTGCTGCCTACCCTGACCACAAAATCGTTTATTTATATAGAAAACAACAGCAGTCCTATCACACTTCCCAGGGGAACTCCTGATGATACCCTTGTCTCTGATGAACACTCACCATCGAGGACAACATACTGGTTTCTATTATTTAAGAAGTCTTCAAGCCACTCACATATCTGTGAACTTATTCCATATGCTCATCTTTTTGTTAATGCCTGCAATGGGGTACAGTGTCAAATGCTTTCTGGAAATCTAGAAATATGGAATCTACCTGTTGTCCTTCATCCATAGTCCTCAGTGTATCATGTGAGAAAAGTGCAAGCTGAATTTTGCACAAGTGATGCTTTCTAAACCATGGTGATTTTTTACATAAGCTTCTCAGTCTCAAGAAATTTTATTGTATTCGAACCGAGAATATGTTCAAGGGTTTTGCATCAGACAGATGTTGGGGATATTGGTGTGTAATTTTACTCATCCATTCTTTTATCCTTCTTATCTACTGGAGTCACCTGCACTTTTTCCAGTAGCTTGTGCTGGGCAACAGATTCACAATAAATGAAAGCTAGGTAATGGGCCAATGCCATAGAGCACTCTTTGTAAAACTGAACCGGGATGCCCTCTGGACCTGGTCATTTATTTGCTTTCAAATCTTCCAGTTGTTTCTCTACACCACGTTACTATGTTGTGCATATGGGAGTCTGTCTGATGGTCAAATGACAGTATGTTTGCACAATGCTCTTGTGTGAATGATTTCTCAAACGTGAAATTTAAAACTTCAGCGTTTGTTTTGCTATCTTCAACTGTAACACCAGACTGGTCAACAAGGAACTAAATGGAAGCCTTAGACCCACTTAGCGATTTTACGTACACCAGAATTTTCTCTGGTTCTCTGCCAGATCTTTTGCTAAGGTGTGACGGTGGCAGTTGTATTCTTTGCACTTGGATCTTTTCACAGATGCATGAATCTCTACTAATCTTTGCTTGTTGTCATTTATGTGTCCTCTTTTGAACCTAGAGTGCAATTGCCTCTGCTTCCTCAGCATTCGCCAAATTTTGTTATTAAGCCATGGTGGTTCTTTCTATTCTTTATCCCCTTACTATGAGCATAGCTCTCCAGACCACAATTTACAGTGTGCTTAAACTTAGCCCATAATTCCTCGACATCCATCTTACTGAACTAAGTGATATCAATTCACCGTCTAAGTGAGATGTTAGTAATTGGTTATCTGCTCTACCAAGCAGAAATAATCTCCCAGTCTTCTTGACTGATTTATTAACTTTTGTAACCATAGTTGATATAATGACATCATGATTGCTAATCCCCATTTCTATACTGACATTGTCAATAAGGTCCAGCCCTTTTGTAGCTACAAGCTCTAAGATATTTCAATTACATGTGGGCTGCAAAGCTAGCTGCTCAAGACAATTTTCAGAAAACATGTTCAAAGGTATTTTGCATGACTGTCTGTCTGTACTCCCTGCAATGAATCTGTAGACATCCCAATCTATACTCGGGAGATTAAAGTTGCCTCCAACTAGTATTGCATTATCTGGGTACTTACACACTATTGACAGTAGACTTTCTTTGAATGACTCTAGAACTGTCACAGCACAATTGGATAGCTGGTAAAAACATCCAACAATTAACTTGATTTCACCTACACCTGTTATACGTGACCAGATGACTTCACTGTCACGCTCAACTTTGAACTCAGTAGAGACAATATTTTTGTCTACTCCAATGAACACTCCCCCTTCTATGACCTGTAATTTGTCTTTCCAATATATGTTACATGCCTCACTAAATATCTTAGACCTTTCCTCTTTGGGTTTCAGCCAGCTCTTGGTCCCAAGAATACTTTGAGTGCCAGAACTTTCCTGGAGGGCAGTAAATTAGGGAACTTTATTATGAGTACCTTGACAGTTTACTGGTAAAATTGTGACAGTCGAAGTATCTTTATTCTGAACGCCATTTGACTTCCCTTGCTGCCTATCAACTGTTGAGTGTTCATTAGAGCACCTCAAACTACTCTCTAGCCTAAAAAATCCTCATGTGCACTCCACAAGTACTCTGCTACCCAAGTGGCTGCTTCCTTTGTGTAGTGCAACCCTGACCTATTAAGAGGAGTCTTAAAAACCCCCATATGATAACACTGGTCCAAAAATCAGTGGCCAAGACCGTCACAGAGGCGAAGAAGCCATCGTTTGAGATCCTCCACTTGGCTCCAAACCAAAGGACCCTAATCAACTCTGGGAACAATGCTGAAAATTGTGAGAGCTACTTGCACCCTGCCCAATGGCCAGCAGTCTCCACTACCTCTGACAGCCACCTGTATGAACTGATGATTACCTCAGAACCCAGGTGACAGGCATCGTCGGTGTTGACGTGAGCCACAACATGCAGATGACTGCAACCTGCACTCTCGACAGCCACAGGCAAGGGCCCCTTCACATCTCGGATGAGGCCCCCAAGCAGACATACTGACTGCTCATTCCTTTCTTTCCAGCCCTGAACACTACCTGCCTAAGGGGCTCTGTAACACACCTAATATTCGAGCTCCCAATAATTAGTAAACCCCTCCCCCCATGTGCCTGCTTGGACTGTGCTGAAGGTGCAGTCACCTGTCCACTCACAGGGTGAATGGGTGAGGCCAGGTGGCCATTCTCCACATTGGCACTATGCCTCAAGCGACACGAATGTGTTACCACCCACCACTCACCCTGCTGTGAGGGCTGATCCCCCATGTTGGGTAAACTAGGAGGTGCTGCGGAAACAGAGCCCATGGGCAAAACAAGCAACACCTGAGGTGTTCTGTGTGATGTGCCACATTCTCCACCACTGCTACACTCAGAGGCAACACCCTGAAGATGACTGACTGTAGCCAAAAGCACATTCAGCCGTTCGCGAACTTCCGCCAGCTCCTCCTGCATCGCCATGCACCATGCACACATCCTAGCAAAACTAATTAAAGAAATTATTTACAAAAGCAGATAATCCAAGATGTGCAACTTGCTACTCTGCCAACGTGTCACCTATGGAAGCTGATGTGTTAATGAGCTACGTACCTGGCTTTTCAATGAGCAACTATTGCACTTCAGACTGAATCAATTTACACTTACAAAAATGCGAGATTAAACCTCTTATGCAGAGAAATACGAATGAAATTTAATGAATATGCTCTGTGTAAAACACAGAAAAAGATAAACACTTAACTTGCTGCTCTGTAGTTGTACTCGTATATCAACCTATTGTATTCAGTTTGTAAAAGTCTTCTAACAGTCTTTTTTTTTTTTTTTTTTTTTTTTTTTGCTGTGTCATGTATTGCCAGCAGATGCCTTTTGTTTTTTGGTAGCTCTCATTTTACATTTGAAATTGAGTCTGCCAATGATTTTTCATTAATTTTCCTGATTACAGCATCTTTTTAAATTTTTATTGTTCAATCTAATGACTTTTTAATCTTAAGAGTGTCATTTACAGGGTTAATTCATTTGGTAAGTTTGTCCTCAACAATCTTTCCATCCTTGTTGTCAGTTGACATATTGTAGCTTTTGCTACTATTTCCAGCTGAAGCAGATGCAGAGCCTGTGAAACAGCCAGTCTTGTAGTCCGTATGATTTTTTGTTTTCTTGTTTGGGCCCATCATTTTCCTTTTAAAGCATTTTGATTTTCATCGGACATGGCAGCAGGAACGAGAGAGGAAAGGTCTAATCCACATTAAATTTCAGATGGTAATAACAAATACTCTGTTCATTAATCACAAGGGGAAGAGGTCTACTTGGAAAATATTTTAAGACATGTAAAGATTCCAGCTGAATTACATCATAGTCAGACATGGATTCCGAAATCAGATATTGCATTGTAAAGAACATCCAGGTGCAGCAATAAACTCAGATTACATTTTAGTAATAATGAAGAGCAAACTGAAGTTTAAGAGACTAGTCACAAAGAATAAATGTGGAAGGAAAAGGTATACTGAAGTACTGAGGATGAGACACATATGAAGCTCACTAAGGTTGTGGCTACAGTGATAAGGAATACTGGTAGGCAGTTCAGTTGAAAGGGCTGGACATCTCCATAAAGGACAATCATAAATTCTGGACAAACAACACATATAGAAGGAAGGTAACCATTAAGAGACCTTGGATTCAGAAGAAATATTCAAGTGGTCGAGGAGAAAAGGAAGTACAAAAATGTTCAGGGAAGGAAAGGAATACAGCAATATAAATTCCTTGGTAATGAAATAAAGTGAAGTGTAGAGCAGCCAGTGGCTGCAAGAAAAATGTGAAGAAAGTCAGCATATGGAAAAGTCAAAACAACCTTTAATGAAATTAAAAGCAATGGTGGTAACATTAAGAGTACACAGGATTTCCACTGTTGAACACAGAGGAAAGAGTGGATAGGTGGAAAGAGTATGTTGAAGGCCTCTTTGAAGGGTAGAACTTGTCTGATTATGTGATAGAAGAAAAAATTGGAGTCTATAGGGGATTCAGTGTTAGAGTTTTTGAAAAAATACCCACACAATCTTGAAGGTAGCAAGGGCAGGTAAGAATGAGAACTATCGTACAGTCAACTTGACAGCTCATGCATCCAAATTTCTGACAAGAATAATATACAGGAGAATAGAAAAGAAAATTGAAGATCTGTTAGATGATTAGTTGGGCTTTTGGGAAGGCAAAGGCTGTAGAGGGGCAGTTCTGACTTTGAAGTTGCTAATGAAAGCAAGACTTGAGGAAAATCAAGACACGTTCCGAGGATTTGTTGACCTGGAAAAAGTGTTCGACAAAGTAAAACTGTGCAAGATGTTCAAAATTCTGAGAAAAAATAGAGGTAAGCTATAGGGAAAGATGGGTTATATACAATATGTAAAAGAGCCAAGAGGGAACAATTAGACTGGAAGACCAAGAACAAAGTTCTTGGGTTATACATGTTGTAAGAGAGGGGTGCAGTCTTCTGCCCCTACGGGAAAGAAATGTTTAAGAGTGGTATTAAAATTCAGGGTGAAAATATATCAGTGATAAGATTCTTTGATGACATTACTGTCATCAGTTAAAATGAAGAATTACAGAATCTGTTGAATGGAATGAAGAATCTAGTAAGTACATATGACCTGACAAGGCTGTCTGAAAAGTTCTCGACCTCACCCAGAGATGACAGCACTACTTGCATGATTTTCTTTCCCTTCTTAAATTGGTACATGTGTTAGTGCCATAAAATTGTAAGTCGATCCAGGCAGCAGTTGACTGTAGGCAGTCATTTGAAGTAGTTGTGGTGTGCAATTTGTTGAAAATTTAAAAAATTAAGTATTTTGCAATGATAAAATTCTTCATAAAAGAAGGTTTAATGCTGATCAAAATTCATTTATGGGTTTTAAATTTGTATGGCAGCTCATCACCTTCAATTTACACCATGAAAAAATGGGCTGCTCAGTTCAAATGTGGCTGTGAAAGTGTACAAGATGTTCCACATGAAGGACGTCCAAAAAGCGCAAGCACACCGGATATCATCAACAAAGTGCATATGATTTTGGAAGATTAGCATATAAAGGTGTGTGAAAGTGCTAATGCTCTAAGGATATCAAAGGAACATGTTGGACACACATTGCAGAAGAAATTGAACATGAGAAAGCTTTGCACAAGATGAGTGCTATGTGTGCTCACTGTGGATCATAAACGCATTCGCATGATACTTTCCGAAAAGTGCTTTGTGAGTTGTAAGAAAAATGGAAGTGTCTTTTAGCATTGATACATGAGTGGATGAAACACAGATTCACCCTACACAACTGAATACAAACAGGAGTCTCTGCAGTGAATAGAAGTTGCTTTTTCAGCTGTAAAGAAGGTACTGATGGTACCATTGGTAGGGAAGATCATGGTGTCACTGTTTTGGGATGTGAAAGGAATTATGTTGATTGACTATCCTGAAAAAGGTAAAACCATAACTAAAGAATACTACTCTCAACTTCTTACAAAATTCGACTCAAGCGTTCATGAAAACAGACATGGCTTAAAGAAGAAAAATATCATCTACCATCAGGACACTGCACTTGCCCACAAAAGTGTCTTGGAAGTGGAAAATTGAGGGGTTTGAGCTACAACGTGCTGGAATATCCACCTTATGTCCCAAATACGGCTCCCTTAGACTTCCATCTGTTCTTAAAACTGAAGAAATTCCTCACTGGTCACTGCTTTTCATACAGTCAAGAAACCATCGCAGCTGTATGTGGGTACTTTACAGCACTAGCAGAGGAATGTTACAGAGAACGGACAATGGCATTGGAACACCAATGGATTAAATGTATTGATATTAGAGGTTATGTTGAAAAAGAAAACTTCTTTGAAAGTTTAAATTATTGTTTTCACTATCAGGCCAAGAACTTTTCAGACCCCTCTCATAAACCAGAAAAAGACAAAAGTAATGAGAAGAATCAGAAATGAGAATAGTGAGAAGCTTAACATCGTAATTGGTGATCATGAAAATTTCTCTACAAATTTCTTTACAATTTTGGAGCAAGAATACCACCAGTTTTACTGACGATAAGTTGTTGAACAATAGCTACATACAATGGAAAGTAATTTATGTGTTTGTTAAAACCATTTTCATGTGAATCAGCAGAAGTACAGAAAGGATGATGAATGTTATGAAAAAAACACAACCTTACAACCAGGCCCCTGTAAGTGACTTCCATGTTCCTCTCTATGTTCAGCTTCACAATTTAATCTGAAGATAAACCAGTTCTAACAGCAGCTTCATATCAAAGAACATTCGTTGCCCAGATGTGTTTAAAAGCAGAAAGAAAGTGGAAGAAAAGCATTTTTAAAGGAAACTACATACATTAACAGTCACATTCATCATGTTCAACAACTGGTAAGTAAATATGTTGTTGCACCAAGAATAATTCAGACAATACAGATCTCTGAGAAATATATAAGTTGCTGGAATTCTGTGGTGTGTACCGTGTGTTTCATTGTAAATCTCTTTCCCAATGTTTTGTTGACATTTCTCTTACATTTGTTATATAATGCATCTCTTTCTGTCACTATGAATTCCTACTGAGCTGTTTATTTGTGACTGGAAATTTATCAGTACTGACATCACGTTTCTCTTCATTTGTGGGCTGTATGACTACTGCCTCGTTTTATCTCTTCCTTATCTCATTTTCCTCTTTAAGGTCCAAATTAATAAATTAGTGTTTACCTGCTCAGACAGCATAATGTGCAGCACACTAGCTTGTGTGACAGGAAGGTAAGCCAGACACAGATTGAATCCATGCAACAGATTAACAACTTTGGGCTGGTACACTGGGCTGCCTGAATGTGGTCTGTGGGCAGTTTCTCATAGGCAAATGTTGAACTTGTCCCCATATTCTGCCTTTGAGAATGTGAGACACAAACTGTTAAAATATGATAAAATACAAAAGAAGATTTACATGAGTCACAGACAGGCAGGGCACACAGCTTCCCTTCCTTAGGTTACCTTGAAGACTGTGACATTAGAAAGGGCATCTAGCCGTGGATTTGATCCAGGTTTTTCTTTGCTCCCTGTCTTGCAAGCTAGACCGCTGTGCGTTATATTATATGAGCAGATACTATTAATTATTGTTTTTATTACATCAAAATTAAATTTATAATTTTATCAATAAATGTATATTCATCAGATATCTTTAGATGAAAAGAAATGAAATGTCCAATATTAAAAATGTTTTATTCCAGGGGCGCTTTTATAAATACCCAGGTGACAAAGAAGCACGCCGTGATGCATTTCAAAGACTTTCACTGGATGTTTGTGACCCAGCAGGCTGCCTATCAGAGCTCTGCATCCAGCTGGCCATCATCATGATTGGCAAGCAGTGTTTCAACAACTTCCTTGAGATCTTCTTACCGTAAGAGATTAACGAATTTAGTCAGTAATTCCACATAATTTTATAATACTGCTGTTTATATACTGCTTGAGCAATTGAGATACACTGGTTTCTATAATAGAGCAAATATTATTTTAAAAAAACAAAGGAATTACTTCATAAATTGACTATGTTACTAACAGATAACTGCTGCGCAGAACTACAACATGCAAACCAGCAATGCTGTAATCAACTCATATCATCTACTCTTTGCAAACAATTGCACATTTGAGAGTTGATCAGTATTTATTTCTGTGACTAAGAGATGAGCCACCTGGGATGATCAAACCAGTCAAATGACATCAAAGCATTATTTACTTGAGAAACTGCAATGAAGAGTCATTTACAGACTGGAAGCAGTAAAAGCTTAGACAGAAATGGCTATGCGGTTAAATGTTCATCTTTGTGTACTTCACAGACAGAAAACAAGTTCTAATACGCAGATTCAATAACTGGAAAGTATAGCTAAGGCCTTCAACATGCAATAACAATCAAAATTTACTATTAGGCACTTTAAAAAAGGGGAGAACACAATTCCATCACAGCTACAATCTGTCCGTGTTCTGGTCACTTATAGGGGGACATCATTAAATCCCATGAACAGAATGCTTTATGAAAGTGGTATGTAAACAAGTAAATCTTTGAAATGTGTACTTACATATAGAAGCACTGCACTGCACATGACAAAATGCTGACTCGACTGAAAAAGTATAGAGGATCATTCTCCGCATTCACCCGGTGTAACTTGCATTTTGACGGTAGATGTTTGTTGACTTGTGTGAAATAAGATCCACTATAAAACATCTTGAAAAGTGATGCCTTCAAGCAAGACAGTATCTGTGTGGGGGTTGTGTAATGCTTGGCAAAGTCTAAAGGTGGCCTTTACCCAAAAGTGGATGTCAAATGGCTAATTGATGATTCAGTAGTATTATTATTATTACAAAACATGCCACTATCCAATACTTTGTAAGGCTTGTGTTGGCAGTAGCTTGTACAGACCAATTTGTTGTCTAGCCATTTGCAGCTACTGCGATAGATACCACATTGCCCCATTTATAGTTATGTAATTCCAATCTGATCCAACACACCTTAAGTCAAACAATGTATGTATGCAGAAGAGGAGATTACCAACTGGGACAGTGCACCTAAAGGTAATAAAGTGATTATTCAGCAGAAGCAGGCTGTAAGAATAGTGATTATTTGACAGAAGCAAGCTGTAAGAATATTGTGTAAAATTAATAGCTATACATATTGCAGAAGCTTTTTTCAAGGTTCATGGAATTCTTAAACTCCCCTATTTTGTAATAGTTTTTGTTACTAATAATGAAAATCTGATCAGCTGAACTGTGATTTACACTGTAACAATACTAGAGACAAAAATACAGTAATTTCCATGTAGACTTTTCCTCCCTGTCTAGGGTTCAGAAATGATATATATAATCTGGTGAAAAAGTAGTCAGCAAAGTCCTATCAAATATATAGCAAGAACTTGGGAAGCCAAATTAATTTAAAGACAATTAACAACATACCTAATTAGACACCCTTTCCACAAAATTATCTAAATATCTATATTCAAATACTGAAAAGTTCCGTTAGCTACATGGCAAGTGGCAGTGTTTGTTGCAAAGCTGTGTGACAAGTATTAATGTTGTATAATAGGTCTCATTGGTTACAGATGTAGATAAATATATAGTCCTTGAGTGGCATGCCATTTTTTATAACACAAGTGGACATGCGTCGTACATTGCACACATTTACAGAACAGCTGTCTTGGTTATCAATGTAAATATTTATGAGCATTATCGTAGTTTAATCTTAGTTTAACTACACAATGGTAAAATAAACTTACATTATATGAACTAAATCACTGTGTAATTAAACAATAACATAATAAACTTTCATTATATCACTCTGTTGTCACGTGCAGATGTTACACTACAGTAAGGACCCACTCGAAGCATTAAGCAGCACTGTTGGATCAGGTCCCACCCAACTGCTTACTTAATTTAGACAACTGCCTCATTGTGGGATTATGCTGCTGGTATCTGGATCATTTTCTTGCACAGATCATAATTTTTTTCTTGTATAGGTCACTGTTTATTTTGTATTACTGCTGCTCATTTGGACATATGACAACACAACTTATCATTGTATTAGCTGAAGCAATAATGAAGGAATATCTACAGGCTTGCAGTTACAACAATGGAATGCTGCAAGACAATGTTATTTTGTGGTTACCACACTTCATACATAGGCATGCCCACCGAAGGGTTAATTTGTAAAATCCCGTTGTCATTAAGTAAATATTAAGTTAACAGTTGCAGATGAGTTGTAACTATTTAGTATAACAAGGAGACAGCAGATTGCTTCAAACTAGTAGCTTTCTTTTTAATTTACTTGATTAAATTTAGTTGACTCAAGAACGAATAGCATCAAGCAATATAGTAACAATATTAGAGAAGGGAAGTTGCTACTCACCATATAGTGGAGATGCTGAGTCGCAATAGGCACAACAAGAAGATTCACAACAATTACATCTTTCAGCCATTAAGGCCTTTGTCAGCAATAGACACACATACACATATGCACACACATAATGGCCGAAAGCTATAATTGTGTGAATCTTTTTGTTGTGCCTATCGCGACTCAGCATCTCTGCTGTATGGTGAGTAGCAACTTTCCTTCTCTAATATTGTTACATTCCATCCGGGATTTTCCATTGTTTGATCAAGTAGTGTGGTGATAGATTATTGTTAATACAGCACACAGATTAAGTTTCTACAGTATCCTTCTCATTTCTTAATTTATGCTTTGACTCGTTCCATGTCTCTGAAGGTTCTGTATTACTACATTATTTAAAAACAATTGTAAACTTTAGTTTTCGTTTCTATCTGTTGTAGTGTAGTTATCATACCTTCCAATCTTCCATGGGTGAGGAAAAGAATGATTGTTGATCCAAAAAGTGTATTCCTTGTCTACAAAACAAGCCTCCCTTGACACAGCACGAGATGCCATGGTCAGTAACCAAAGATCATGACAAGGGAATTGCAAACTCTAAATACAAATTAAGAAAGAGGCAGACACTTTTATAACTGTGCAAGTCTAGATTGGGGGACGGGCTAGAGCCAACCAGTTAGAACCATGGACCAAAACAGCTCATGAAGTACATATTTGGTGTTGGGAGTTATACAAACATAATCAAACAATAGGATGGAATAACAGCAACACTATGAAAAGTGTAGACTGCTACTAACACATGGAGACGGTATCAAGTAACACACAATCACAATGAAAATACTGTTAAACATTTAAGCTTTCAGACAAAAAGGTCCTTCTTCAGAAGTAGAAAACACACATGTATTCACATAAGCAAAGCTCACACCAGATGGCTGCTGTCTTCATCTGCTGTGGCCCAGCCCAGTGAGATTGAAATATAGTCCTAAGAACATCAAAATCTTGAGGACAGTCTTGTTTCCTGTTTCTGTGAAACCCATTACAACTGCATAAATTTATGTACAGAAATGTAGCACACCTTTCAATATATTAAAAAATGGGGGAGGGGTGGAGAAGAAGAATAAAGATCCAATTGGTCATGAAATGGAAGCCACAGTGAAAATCAAAAATGTTTTATTTGTAACATTTAGCCACACCTTCCATCTACTTCTCTGCATAGTCATCATTCTGTCTTAGATATTTGTTGCAGCGTGGTCCAATTTTCCAATATCCTTGACACAGAAAGCTGCCTGTGCTTTCAGCAGATTTTCTATGCTGGTCTGCAGCTTGTTGTCTGTGTTAAAATGCTGTCCTCATAGGCAGCATTTCATGATAAAAGACATGAAAGTCAGAGGGTGCCTAGACAGTACTGTATAGTAGCAAACACTTTCCACTGAAAACACTGCCAGAATATCTTTGTTGCAGCTGCAGTGTGGAGCCAAGCATTGTCGCAAGGAAGGGAAATGTGATGACAACATTCCTTTTCACTTGTTCTGAATTGGCCTTAAGAGACATTGAAGAGTCATGCTGTATGATGGCAGTGCAGTGATGGTTGTGCCACTTCCCATGAATTCCATAAATGAAATTCCTTTCCAATCCCACAACACAGTAGCCATATGCTTTCTGATGGAGGAGGTTCCCTTGGACTGCTTTGTTTTATTTGGGAAATGAGAATGCATCCACAATTTGGATTGCGCATTTGTTTCTTCATTTTCAAAATGGACCTATGTCTCACCTCCTGTGACAGTTTCGTTCAAAACAAATCTTGTCCTTCATCATGGTAGCTGCAGAAATGTCGAGACGGCACCCATTCACTGTGTTTTGCTATGATTGTACAGCATCTTGGAAACCCATCCTGCACAGTTTGCGATACTGAAGTCTCTCACTCATGATGATATAGAGAGCTGACATTGAAATTC